>NW_028119805.1:0-89384 GCF_965119305.1 Pelophylax lessonae
CCCCAGGAGGATGCTAGGCAGGCCTGAGAAAGGTACGGAGGCACTGCACACTGCACGAAACAAGCTGACAAGAAGAAGTCTTGTTTGTTGAACTGTCTTTAACCAAGCATGATCAGGGGAAAGCGCGAACGCAGTCCCCCACTACCACAAATTATGCAGTCGAGTTTCCCGCATTTGGGGAAATCGCAGGGGTCAGCACAGCCGGAGTGCAATGGCTGAGCCTCGCCCTGGGAGAACCACCTTCGTGATCATGGTATCTCCCCTGCCAGGTAAGTATGAGTTGGAATTGACCAGCTAGAACCCCCCGGCCGAGGGCACGCCTCCACCAGCTTACGGAAGGGCTTTCTGGGGGTCTGGCAAACTAGCCTCAATCATAGCTATTCCACGAGCAAGGCACATCATCATCCTCATCAACCCTGTAAAACAGTCAGGAGCGTAGTGTGTGTGGGTTTTTTCTTCTTTTTCTTTTTTTTTCAAGGTTTTGGGTAGCCCACGTGGGAGGCCTCGGAAATGTCTTTATGCACGCAAAGGCGTATGAAACAGTCCCAGTCTACACTGCAGCAGCACATATATTTGCATAGAGGGGCGGCACTTAAGCAGCCAGCCACGGCGCAGCTTTCCGCTGTGAAACAAGGCCTGTGGCCTATTGCATAGGAATACGCATGCATGTGGCTTCTACCTACAGAATTGGCAGGCCCCAGGAGGATGCTAGGCAGGCCTGAGAAAGGTACGGAGGCACTGCACACTGCACGAAACAAGCTGACAAGAAGAAGTCTTGTTTGTTGAACTGTCTTTAACCAAGCATGATCAGGGGAAAGCGCGAACGCAGTCCCCCACTACCACAAATTATGCAGTCGAGTTTCCCGCATTTGGGGAAATCGCAGGGGTCAGCACAGCCGGAGTGCAATGGCTGAGCCTCGCCCTGGGAGAACCACCTTCGTGATCATGGTATCTCCCCTGCCAGGTAAGTATGAGTTGGAATTGACCAGCTAGAACCCCCCGGCCGAGGGCACGCCTCCACCAGCTTACGGAAGGGCTTTCTGGGGGTCTGGCAAACTAGCCTCAATCATAGCTATTCCACGAGCAAGGCACATCATCATCCTCATCAACCCTGTAAAACAGTCAGGAGCGTAGTGTGTGTGGGTTTTTTCTTCTTTTTCTTTTTTTTTCAAGGTTTTGGGTAGCCCACGTGGGAGGCCTCGGAAATGTCTTTATGCACGCAAAGGCGTATGAAACAGTCCCAGTCTACACTGCAGCAGCACATATATTTGCATAGAGGGGCGGCACTTAAGCAGCCAGCCACGGCGCAGCTTTCCGCTGTGAAACAAGGCCTGTGGCCTATTGCATAGGAATACGCATGCATGTGGCTTCTACCTACAGAATTGGCAGGCCCCAGGAGGATGCTAGGCAGGCCTGAGAAAGGTACGGAGGCACTGCACACTGCACGAAACAAGCTGACAAGAAGAAGTCTTGTTTGTTGAACTGTCTTTAACCAAGCATGATCAGGGGAAAGCGCGAACGCAGTCCCCCACTACCACAAATTATGCAGTCGAGTTTCCCGCATTTGGGGAAATCGCAGGGGTCAGCACAGCCGGAGTGCAATGGCTGAGCCTCGCCCTGGGAGAACCACCTTCGTGATCATGGTATCTCCCCTGCCAGGTAAGTATGAGTTGGAATTGACCAGCTAGAACCCCCCGGCCGAGGGCACGCCTCCACCAGCTTACGGAAGGGCTTTCTGGGGGTCTGGCAAACTAGCCTCAATCATAGCTATTCCACGAGCAAGGCACATCATCATCCTCATCAACCCTGTAAAACAGTCAGGAGCGTAGTGTGTGTGGGTTTTTTCTTCTTTTTCTTTTTTTTTCAAGGTTTTGGGTAGCCCACGTGGGAGGCCTCGGAAATGTCTTTATGCACGCAAAGGCGTATGAAACAGTCCCAGTCTACACTGCAGCAGCACATATATTTGCATAGAGGGGCGGCACTTAAGCAGCCAGCCACGGCGCAGCTTTCCGCTGTGAAACAAGGCCTGTGGCCTATTGCATAGGAATACGCATGCATGTGGCTTCTACCTACAGAATTGGCAGGCCCCAGGAGGATGCTAGGCAGGCCTGAGAAAGGTACGGAGGCACTGCACACTGCACGAAACAAGCTGACAAGAAGAAGTCTTGTTTGTTGAACTGTCTTTAACCAAGCATGATCAGGGGAAAGCGCGAACGCAGTCCCCCACTACCACAAATTATGCAGTCGAGTTTCCCGCATTTGGGGAAATCGCAGGGGTCAGCACAGCCGGAGTGCAATGGCTGAGCCTCGCCCTGGGAGAACCACCTTCGTGATCATGGTATCTCCCCTGCCAGGTAAGTATGAGTTGGAATTGACCAGCTAGAACCCCCCGGCCGAGGGCACGCCTCCACCAGCTTACGGAAGGGCTTTCTGGGGGTCTGGCAAACTAGCCTCAATCATAGCTATTCCACGAGCAAGGCACATCATCATCCTCATCAACCCTGTAAAACAGTCAGGAGCGTAGTGTGTGTGGGTTTTTTCTTCTTTTTCTTTTTTTTTCAAGGTTTTGGGTAGCCCACGTGGGAGGCCTCGGAAATGTCTTTATGCACGCAAAGGCGTATGAAACAGTCCCAGTCTACACTGCAGCAGCACATATATTTGCATAGAGGGGCGGCACTTAAGCAGCCAGCCACGGCGCAGCTTTCCGCTGTGAAACAAGGCCTGTGGCCTATTGCATAGGAATACGCATGCATGTGGCTTCTACCTACAGAATTGGCAGGCCCCAGGAGGATGCTAGGCAGGCCTGAGAAAGGTACGGAGGCACTGCACACTGCACGAAACAAGCTGACAAGAAGAAGTCTTGTTTGTTGAACTGTCTTTAACCAAGCATGATCAGGGGAAAGCGCGAACGCAGTCCCCCACTACCACAAATTATGCAGTCGAGTTTCCCGCATTTGGGGAAATCGCAGGGGTCAGCACAGCCGGAGTGCAATGGCTGAGCCTCGCCCTGGGAGAACCACCTTCGTGATCATGGTATCTCCCCTGCCAGGTAAGTATGAGTTGGAATTGACCAGCTAGAACCCCCCGGCCGAGGGCACGCCTCCACCAGCTTACGGAAGGGCTTTCTGGGGGTCTGGCAAACTAGCCTCAATCATAGCTATTCCACGAGCAAGGCACATCATCATCCTCATCAACCCTGTAAAACAGTCAGGAGCGTAGTGTGTGTGGGTTTTTTCTTCTTTTTCTTTTTTTTTCAAGGTTTTGGGTAGCCCACGTGGGAGGCCTCGGAAATGTCTTTATGCACGCAAAGGCGTATGAAACAGTCCCAGTCTACACTGCAGCAGCACATATATTTGCATAGAGGGGCGGCACTTAAGCAGCCAGCCACGGCGCAGCTTTCCGCTGTGAAACAAGGCCTGTGGCCTATTGCATAGGAATACGCATGCATGTGGCTTCTACCTACAGAATTGGCAGGCCCCAGGAGGATGCTAGGCAGGCCTGAGAAAGGTACGGAGGCACTGCACACTGCACGAAACAAGCTGACAAGAAGAAGTCTTGTTTGTTGAACTGTCTTTAACCAAGCATGATCAGGGGAAAGCGCGAACGCAGTCCCCCACTACCACAAATTATGCAGTCGAGTTTCCCGCATTTGGGGAAATCGCAGGGGTCAGCACAGCCGGAGTGCAATGGCTGAGCCTCGCCCTGGGAGAACCACCTTCGTGATCATGGTATCTCCCCTGCCAGGTAAGTATGAGTTGGAATTGACCAGCTAGAACCCCCCGGCCGAGGGCACGCCTCCACCAGCTTACGGAAGGGCTTTCTGGGGGTCTGGCAAACTAGCCTCAATCATAGCTATTCCACGAGCAAGGCACATCATCATCCTCATCAACCCTGTAAAACAGTCAGGAGCGTAGTGTGTGTGGGTTTTTTCTTCTTTTTCTTTTTTTTTCAAGGTTTTGGGTAGCCCACGTGGGAGGCCTCGGAAATGTCTTTATGCACGCAAAGGCGTATGAAACAGTCCCAGTCTACACTGCAGCAGCACATATATTTGCATAGAGGGGCGGCACTTAAGCAGCCAGCCACGGCGCAGCTTTCCGCTGTGAAACAAGGCCTGTGGCCTATTGCATAGGAATACGCATGCATGTGGCTTCTACCTACAGAATTGGCAGGCCCCAGGAGGATGCTAGGCAGGCCTGAGAAAGGTACGGAGGCACTGCACACTGCACGAAACAAGCTGACAAGAAGAAGTCTTGTTTGTTGAACTGTCTTTAACCAAGCATGATCAGGGGAAAGCGCGAACGCAGTCCCCCACTACCACAAATTATGCAGTCGAGTTTCCCGCATTTGGGGAAATCGCAGGGGTCAGCACAGCCGGAGTGCAATGGCTGAGCCTCGCCCTGGGAGAACCACCTTCGTGATCATGGTATCTCCCCTGCCAGGTAAGTATGAGTTGGAATTGACCAGCTAGAACCCCCCGGCCGAGGGCACGCCTCCACCAGCTTACGGAAGGGCTTTCTGGGGGTCTGGCAAACTAGCCTCAATCATAGCTATTCCACGAGCAAGGCACATCATCATCCTCATCAACCCTGTAAAACAGTCAGGAGCGTAGTGTGTGTGGGTTTTTTCTTCTTTTTCTTTTTTTTTCAAGGTTTTGGGTAGCCCACGTGGGAGGCCTCGGAAATGTCTTTATGCACGCAAAGGCGTATGAAACAGTCCCAGTCTACACTGCAGCAGCACATATATTTGCATAGAGGGGCGGCACTTAAGCAGCCAGCCACGGCGCAGCTTTCCGCTGTGAAACAAGGCCTGTGGCCTATTGCATAGGAATACGCATGCATGTGGCTTCTACCTACAGAATTGGCAGGCCCCAGGAGGATGCTAGGCAGGCCTGAGAAAGGTACGGAGGCACTGCACACTGCACGAAACAAGCTGACAAGAAGAAGTCTTGTTTGTTGAACTGTCTTTAACCAAGCATGATCAGGGGAAAGCGCGAACGCAGTCCCCCACTACCACAAATTATGCAGTCGAGTTTCCCGCATTTGGGGAAATCGCAGGGGTCAGCACAGCCGGAGTGCAATGGCTGAGCCTCGCCCTGGGAGAACCACCTTCGTGATCATGGTATCTCCCCTGCCAGGTAAGTATGAGTTGGAATTGACCAGCTAGAACCCCCCGGCCGAGGGCACGCCTCCACCAGCTTACGGAAGGGCTTTCTGGGGGTCTGGCAAACTAGCCTCAATCATAGCTATTCCACGAGCAAGGCACATCATCATCCTCATCAACCCTGTAAAACAGTCAGGAGCGTAGTGTGTGTGGGTTTTTTCTTCTTTTTCTTTTTTTTTCAAGGTTTTGGGTAGCCCACGTGGGAGGCCTCGGAAATGTCTTTATGCACGCAAAGGCGTATGAAACAGTCCCAGTCTACACTGCAGCAGCACATATATTTGCATAGAGGGGCGGCACTTAAGCAGCCAGCCACGGCGCAGCTTTCCGCTGTGAAACAAGGCCTGTGGCCTATTGCATAGGAATACGCATGCATGTGGCTTCTACCTACAGAATTGGCAGGCCCCAGGAGGATGCTAGGCAGGCCTGAGAAAGGTACGGAGGCACTGCACACTGCACGAAACAAGCTGACAAGAAGAAGTCTTGTTTGTTGAACTGTCTTTAACCAAGCATGATCAGGGGAAAGCGCGAACGCAGTCCCCCACTACCACAAATTATGCAGTCGAGTTTCCCGCATTTGGGGAAATCGCAGGGGTCAGCACAGCCGGAGTGCAATGGCTGAGCCTCGCCCTGGGAGAACCACCTTCGTGATCATGGTATCTCCCCTGCCAGGTAAGTATGAGTTGGAATTGACCAGCTAGAACCCCCCGGCCGAGGGCACGCCTCCACCAGCTTACGGAAGGGCTTTCTGGGGGTCTGGCAAACTAGCCTCAATCATAGCTATTCCACGAGCAAGGCACATCATCATCCTCATCAACCCTGTAAAACAGTCAGGAGCGTAGTGTGTGTGGGTTTTTTCTTCTTTTTCTTTTTTTTTCAAGGTTTTGGGTAGCCCACGTGGGAGGCCTCGGAAATGTCTTTATGCACGCAAAGGCGTATGAAACAGTCCCAGTCTACACTGCAGCAGCACATATATTTGCATAGAGGGGCGGCACTTAAGCAGCCAGCCACGGCGCAGCTTTCCGCTGTGAAACAAGGCCTGTGGCCTATTGCATAGGAATACGCATGCATGTGGCTTCTACCTACAGAATTGGCAGGCCCCAGGAGGATGCTAGGCAGGCCTGAGAAAGGTACGGAGGCACTGCACACTGCACGAAACAAGCTGACAAGAAGAAGTCTTGTTTGTTGAACTGTCTTTAACCAAGCATGATCAGGGGAAAGCGCGAACGCAGTCCCCCACTACCACAAATTATGCAGTCGAGTTTCCCGCATTTGGGGAAATCGCAGGGGTCAGCACAGCCGGAGTGCAATGGCTGAGCCTCGCCCTGGGAGAACCACCTTCGTGATCATGGTATCTCCCCTGCCAGGTAAGTATGAGTTGGAATTGACCAGCTAGAACCCCCCGGCCGAGGGCACGCCTCCACCAGCTTACGGAAGGGCTTTCTGGGGGTCTGGCAAACTAGCCTCAATCATAGCTATTCCACGAGCAAGGCACATCATCATCCTCATCAACCCTGTAAAACAGTCAGGAGCGTAGTGTGTGTGGGTTTTTTCTTCTTTTTCTTTTTTTTTCAAGGTTTTGGGTAGCCCACGTGGGAGGCCTCGGAAATGTCTTTATGCACGCAAAGGCGTATGAAACAGTCCCAGTCTACACTGCAGCAGCACATATATTTGCATAGAGGGGCGGCACTTAAGCAGCCAGCCACGGCGCAGCTTTCCGCTGTGAAACAAGGCCTGTGGCCTATTGCATAGGAATACGCATGCATGTGGCTTCTACCTACAGAATTGGCAGGCCCCAGGAGGATGCTAGGCAGGCCTGAGAAAGGTACGGAGGCACTGCACACTGCACGAAACAAGCTGACAAGAAGAAGTCTTGTTTGTTGAACTGTCTTTAACCAAGCATGATCAGGGGAAAGCGCGAACGCAGTCCCCCACTACCACAAATTATGCAGTCGAGTTTCCCGCATTTGGGGAAATCGCAGGGGTCAGCACAGCCGGAGTGCAATGGCTGAGCCTCGCCCTGGGAGAACCACCTTCGTGATCATGGTATCTCCCCTGCCAGGTAAGTATGAGTTGGAATTGACCAGCTAGAACCCCCCGGCCGAGGGCACGCCTCCACCAGCTTACGGAAGGGCTTTCTGGGGGTCTGGCAAACTAGCCTCAATCATAGCTATTCCACGAGCAAGGCACATCATCATCCTCATCAACCCTGTAAAACAGTCAGGAGCGTAGTGTGTGTGGGTTTTTTCTTCTTTTTCTTTTTTTTTCAAGGTTTTGGGTAGCCCACGTGGGAGGCCTCGGAAATGTCTTTATGCACGCAAAGGCGTATGAAACAGTCCCAGTCTACACTGCAGCAGCACATATATTTGCATAGAGGGGCGGCACTTAAGCAGCCAGCCACGGCGCAGCTTTCCGCTGTGAAACAAGGCCTGTGGCCTATTGCATAGGAATACGCATGCATGTGGCTTCTACCTACAGAATTGGCAGGCCCCAGGAGGATGCTAGGCAGGCCTGAGAAAGGTACGGAGGCACTGCACACTGCACGAAACAAGCTGACAAGAAGAAGTCTTGTTTGTTGAACTGTCTTTAACCAAGCATGATCAGGGGAAAGCGCGAACGCAGTCCCCCACTACCACAAATTATGCAGTCGAGTTTCCCGCATTTGGGGAAATCGCAGGGGTCAGCACAGCCGGAGTGCAATGGCTGAGCCTCGCCCTGGGAGAACCACCTTCGTGATCATGGTATCTCCCCTGCCAGGTAAGTATGAGTTGGAATTGACCAGCTAGAACCCCCCGGCCGAGGGCACGCCTCCACCAGCTTACGGAAGGGCTTTCTGGGGGTCTGGCAAACTAGCCTCAATCATAGCTATTCCACGAGCAAGGCACATCATCATCCTCATCAACCCTGTAAAACAGTCAGGAGCGTAGTGTGTGTGGGTTTTTTCTTCTTTTTCTTTTTTTTTTCAAGGTTTTGGGTAGCCCACGTGGGAGGCCTCGGAAATGTCTTTATGCACGCAAAGGCGTATGAAACAGTCCCAGTCTACACTGCAGCAGCACATATATTTGCATAGAGGGGCGGCACTTAAGCAGCCAGCCACGGCGCAGCTTTCCGCTGTGAAACAAGGCCTGTGGCCTATTGCATAGGAATACGCATGCATGTGGCTTCTACCTACAGAATTGGCAGGCCCCAGGAGGATGCTAGGCAGGCCTGAGAAAGGTACGGAGGCACTGCACACTGCACGAAACAAGCTGACAAGAAGAAGTCTTGTTTGTTGAACTGTCTTTAACCAAGCATGATCAGGGGAAAGCGCGAACGCAGTCCCCCACTACCACAAATTATGCAGTCGAGTTTCCCGCATTTGGGGAAATCGCAGGGGTCAGCACAGCCGGAGTGCAATGGCTGAGCCTCGCCCTGGGAGAACCACCTTCGTGATCATGGTATCTCCCCTGCCAGGTAAGTATGAGTTGGAATTGACCAGCTAGAACCCCCCGGCCGAGGGCACGCCTCCACCAGCTTACGGAAGGGCTTTCTGGGGGTCTGGCAAACTAGCCTCAATCATAGCTATTCCACGAGCAAGGCACATCATCATCCTCATCAACCCTGTAAAACAGTCAGGAGCGTAGTGTGTGTGGGTTTTTTCTTCTTTTTCTTTTTTTTTCAAGGTTTTGGGTAGCCCACGTGGGAGGCCTCGGAAATGTCTTTATGCACGCAAAGGCGTATGAAACAGTCCCAGTCTACACTGCAGCAGCACATATATTTGCATAGAGGGGCGGCACTTAAGCAGCCAGCCACGGCGCAGCTTTCCGCTGTGAAACAAGGCCTGTGGCCTATTGCATAGGAATACGCATGCATGTGGCTTCTACCTACAGAATTGGCAGGCCCCAGGAGGATGCTAGGCAGGCCTGAGAAAGGTACGGAGGCACTGCACACTGCACGAAACAAGCTGACAAGAAGAAGTCTTGTTTGTTGAACTGTCTTTAACCAAGCATGATCAGGGGAAAGCGCGAACGCAGTCCCCCACTACCACAAATTATGCAGTCGAGTTTCCCGCATTTGGGGAAATCGCAGGGGTCAGCACAGCCGGAGTGCAATGGCTGAGCCTCGCCCTGGGAGAACCACCTTCGTGATCATGGTATCTCCCCTGCCAGGTAAGTATGAGTTGGAATTGACCAGCTAGAACCCCCCGGCCGAGGGCACGCCTCCACCAGCTTACGGAAGGGCTTTCTGGGGGTCTGGCAAACTAGCCTCAATCATAGCTATTCCACGAGCAAGGCACATCATCATCCTCATCAACCCTGTAAAACAGTCAGGAGCGTAGTGTGTGTGGGTTTTTTCTTCTTTTTCTTTTTTTTTCAAGGTTTTGGGTAGCCCACGTGGGAGGCCTCGGAAATGTCTTTATGCACGCAAAGGCGTATGAAACAGTCCCAGTCTACACTGCAGCAGCACATATATTTGCATAGAGGGGCGGCACTTAAGCAGCCAGCCACGGCGCAGCTTTCCGCTGTGAAACAAGGCCTGTGGCCTATTGCATAGGAATACGCATGCATGTGGCTTCTACCTACAGAATTGGCAGGCCCCAGGAGGATGCTAGGCAGGCCTGAGAAAGGTACGGAGGCACTGCACACTGCACGAAACAAGCTGACAAGAAGAAGTCTTGTTTGTTGAACTGTCTTTAACCAAGCATGATCAGGGGAAAGCGCGAACGCAGTCCCCCACTACCACAAATTATGCAGTCGAGTTTCCCGCATTTGGGGAAATCGCAGGGGTCAGCACAGCCGGAGTGCAATGGCTGAGCCTCGCCCTGGGAGAACCACCTTCGTGATCATGGTATCTCCCCTGCCAGGTAAGTATGAGTTGGAATTGACCAGCTAGAACCCCCCGGCCGAGGGCACGCCTCCACCAGCTTACGGAAGGGCTTTCTGGGGGTCTGGCAAACTAGCCTCAATCATAGCTATTCCACGAGCAAGGCACATCATCATCCTCATCAACCCTGTAAAACAGTCAGGAGCGTAGTGTGTGTGGGTTTTTTCTTCTTTTTCTTTTTTTTTCAAGGTTTTGGGTAGCCCACGTGGGAGGCCTCGGAAATGTCTTTATGCACGCAAAGGCGTATGAAACAGTCCCAGTCTACACTGCAGCAGCACATATATTTGCATAGAGGGGCGGCACTTAAGCAGCCAGCCACGGCGCAGCTTTCCGCTGTGAAACAAGGCCTGTGGCCTATTGCATAGGAATACGCATGCATGTGGCTTCTACCTACAGAATTGGCAGGCCCCAGGAGGATGCTAGGCAGGCCTGAGAAAGGTACGGAGGCACTGCACACTGCACGAAACAAGCTGACAAGAAGAAGTCTTGTTTGTTGAACTGTCTTTAACCAAGCATGATCAGGGGAAAGCGCGAACGCAGTCCCCCACTACCACAAATTATGCAGTCGAGTTTCCCGCATTTGGGGAAATCGCAGGGGTCAGCACAGCCGGAGTGCAATGGCTGAGCCTCGCCCTGGGAGAACCACCTTCGTGATCATGGTATCTCCCCTGCCAGGTAAGTATGAGTTGGAATTGACCAGCTAGAACCCCCCGGCCGAGGGCACGCCTCCACCAGCTTACGGAAGGGCTTTCTGGGGGTCTGGCAAACTAGCCTCAATCATAGCTATTCCACGAGCAAGGCACATCATCATCCTCATCAACCCTGTAAAACAGTCAGGAGCGTAGTGTGTGTGGGTTTTTTCTTCTTTTTCTTTTTTTTTTCAAGGTTTTGGGTAGCCCACGTGGGAGGCCTCGGAAATGTCTTTATGCACGCAAAGGCGTATGAAACAGTCCCAGTCTACACTGCAGCAGCACATATATTTGCATAGAGGGGCGGCACTTAAGCAGCCAGCCACGGCGCAGCTTTCCGCTGTGAAACAAGGCCTGTGGCCTATTGCATAGGAATACGCATGCATGTGGCTTCTACCTACAGAATTGGCAGGCCCCAGGAGGATGCTAGGCAGGCCTGAGAAAGGTACGGAGGCACTGCACACTGCACGAAACAAGCTGACAAGAAGAAGTCTTGTTTGTTGAACTGTCTTTAACCAAGCATGATCAGGGGAAAGCGCGAACGCAGTCCCCCACTACCACAAATTATGCAGTCGAGTTTCCCGCATTTGGGGAAATCGCAGGGGTCAGCACAGCCGGAGTGCAATGGCTGAGCCTCGCCCTGGGAGAACCACCTTCGTGATCATGGTATCTCCCCTGCCAGGTAAGTATGAGTTGGAATTGACCAGCTAGAACCCCCCGGCCGAGGGCACGCCTCCACCAGCTTACGGAAGGGCTTTCTGGGGGTCTGGCAAACTAGCCTCAATCATAGCTATTCCACGAGCAAGGCACATCATCATCCTCATCAACCCTGTAAAACAGTCAGGAGCGTAGTGTGTGTGGGTTTTTTCTTCTTTTTCTTTTTTTTTCAAGGTTTTGGGTAGCCCACGTGGGAGGCCTCGGAAATGTCTTTATGCACGCAAAGGCGTATGAAACAGTCCCAGTCTACACTGCAGCAGCACATATATTTGCATAGAGGGGCGGCACTTAAGCAGCCAGCCACGGCGCAGCTTTCCGCTGTGAAACAAGGCCTGTGGCCTATTGCATAGGAATACACATGCATGTGGCTTCTACCTACAGAATTGGCAGGCCCCAGGAGGATGCTAGGCAGGCCTGAGAAAGGTACGGAGGCACTGCACACTGCACGAAACAAGCTGACAAGAAGAAGTCTTGTTTGTTGAACTGTCTTTAACCAAGCATGATCAGGGGAAAGCGCGAACGCAGTCCCCCACTACCACAAATTATGCAGTCGAGTTTCCCGCATTTGGGGAAATCGCAGGGGTCAGCACAGCCGGAGTGCAATGGCTGAGCCTCGCCCTGGGAGAACCACCTTCGTGATCATGGTATCTCCCCTGCCAGGTAAGTATGAGTTGGAATTGACCAGCTAGAACCCCCCGGCCGAGGGCACGCCTCCACCAGCTTACGGAAGGGCTTTCTGGGGGTCTGGCAAACTAGCCTCAATCATAGCTATTCCACGAGCAAGGCACATCATCATCCTCATCAACCCTGTAAAACAGTCAGGAGCGTAGTGTGTGTGGGTTTTTTCTTCTTTTTCTTTTTTTTTCAAGGTTTTGGGTAGCCCACGTGGGAGGCCTCGGAAATGTCTTTATGCACGCAAAGGCGTATGAAACAGTCCCAGTCTACACTGCAGCAGCACATATATTTGCATAGAGGGGCGGCACTTAAGCAGCCAGCCACGGCGCAGCTTTCCGCTGTGAAACAAGGCCTGTGGCCTATTGCATAGGAATACGCATGCATGTGGCTTCTACCTACAGAATTGGCAGGCCCCAGGAGGATGCTAGGCAGGCCTGAGAAAGGTACGGAGGCACTGCACACTGCACGAAACAAGCTGACAAGAAGAAGTCTTGTTTGTTGAACTGTCTTTAACCAAGCATGATCAGGGGAAAGCGCGAACGCAGTCCCCCACTACCACAAATTATGCAGTCGAGTTTCCCGCATTTGGGGAAATCGCAGGGGTCAGCACAGCCGGAGTGCAATGGCTGAGCCTCGCCCTGGGAGAACCACCTTCGTGATCATGGTATCTCCCCTGCCAGGTAAGTATGAGTTGGAATTGACCAGCTAGAACCCCCCGGCCGAGGGCACGCCTCCACCAGCTTACGGAAGGGCTTTCTGGGGGTCTGGCAAACTAGCCTCAATCATAGCTATTCCACGAGCAAGGCACATCATCATCCTCATCAACCCTGTAAAACAGTCAGGAGCGTAGTGTGTGTGGGTTTTTTCTTCTTTTTCTTTTTTTTTCAAGGTTTTGGGTAGCCCACGTGGGAGGCCTCGGAAATGTCTTTATGCACGCAAAGGCGTATGAAACAGTCCCAGTCTACACTGCAGCAGCACATATATTTGCATAGAGGGGCGGCACTTAAGCAGCCAGCCACGGCGCAGCTTTCCGCTGTGAAACAAGGCCTGTGGCCTATTGCATAGGAATACGCATGCATGTGGCTTCTACCTACAGAATTGGCAGGCCCCAGGAGGATGCTAGGCAGGCCTGAGAAAGGTACGGAGGCACTGCACACTGCACGAAACAAGCTGACAAGAAGAAGTCTTGTTTGTTGAACTGTCTTTAACCAAGCATGATCAGGGGAAAGCGCGAACGCAGTCCCCCACTACCACAAATTATGCAGTCGAGTTTCCCGCATTTGGGGAAATCGCAGGGGTCAGCACAGCCGGAGTGCAATGGCTGAGCCTCGCCCTGGGAGAACCACCTTCGTGATCATGGTATCTCCCCTGCCAGGTAAGTATGAGTTGGAATTGACCAGCTAGAACCCCCCGGCCGAGGGCACGCCTCCACCAGCTTACGGAAGGGCTTTCTGGGGGTCTGGCAAACTAGCCTCAATCATAGCTATTCCACGAGCAAGGCACATCATCATCCTCATCAACCCTGTAAAACAGTCAGGAGCGTAGTGTGTGTGGGTTTTTTCTTCTTTTTCTTTTTTTTTCAAGGTTTTGGGTAGCCCACGTGGGAGGCCTCGGAAATGTCTTTATGCACGCAAAGGCGTATGAAACAGTCCCAGTCTACACTGCAGCAGCACATATATTTGCATAGAGGGGCGGCACTTAAGCAGCCAGCCACGGCGCAGCTTTCCGCTGTGAAACAAGGCCTGTGGCCTATTGCATAGGAATACGCATGCATGTGGCTTCTACCTACAGAATTGGCAGGCCCCAGGAGGATGCTAGGCAGGCCTGAGAAAGGTACGGAGGCACTGCACACTGCACGAAACAAGCTGACAAGAAGAAGTCTTGTTTGTTGAACTGTCTTTAACCAAGCATGATCAGGGGAAAGCGCGAACGCAGTCCCCCACTACCACAAATTATGCAGTCGAGTTTCCCGCATTTGGGGAAATCGCAGGGGTCAGCACAGCCGGAGTGCAATGGCTGAGCCTCGCCCTGGGAGAACCACCTTCGTGATCATGGTATCTCCCCTGCCAGGTAAGTATGAGTTGGAATTGACCAGCTAGAACCCCCCGGCCGAGGGCACGCCTCCACCAGCTTACGGAAGGGCTTTCTGGGGGTCTGGCAAACTAGCCTCAATCATAGCTATTCCACGAGCAAGGCACATCATCATCCTCATCAACCCTGTAAAACAGTCAGGAGCGTAGTGTGTGTGGGTTTTTTCTTCTTTTTCTTTTTTTTTCAAGGTTTTGGGTAGCCCACGTGGGAGGCCTCGGAAATGTCTTTATGCACGCAAAGGCGTATGAAACAGTCCCAGTCTACACTGCAGCAGCACATATATTTGCATAGAGGGGCGGCACTTAAGCAGCCAGCCACGGCGCAGCTTTCCGCTGTGAAACAAGGCCTGTGGCCTATTGCATAGGAATACGCATGCATGTGGCTTCTACCTACAGAATTGGCAGGCCCCAGGAGGATGCTAGGCAGGCCTGAGAAAGGTACGGAGGCACTGCACACTGCACGAAACAAGCTGACAAGAAGAAGTCTTGTTTGTTGAACTGTCTTTAACCAAGCATGATCAGGGGAAAGCGCGAACGCAGTCCCCCACTACCACAAATTATGCAGTCGAGTTTCCCGCATTTGGGGAAATCGCAGGGGTCAGCACAGCCGGAGTGCAATGGCTGAGCCTCGCCCTGGGAGAACCACCTTCGTGATCATGGTATCTCCCCTGCCAGGTAAGTATGAGTTGGAATTGACCAGCTAGAACCCCCCGGCCGAGGGCACGCCTCCACCAGCTTACGGAAGGGCTTTCTGGGGGTCTGGCAAACTAGCCTCAATCATAGCTATTCCACGAGCAAGGCACATCATCATCCTCATCAACCCTGTAAAACAGTCAGGAGCGTAGTGTGTGTGGGTTTTTTCTTCTTTTTCTTTTTTTTTCAAGGTTTTGGGTAGCCCACGTGGGAGGCCTCGGAAATGTCTTTATGCACGCAAAGGCGTATGAAACAGTCCCAGTCTACACTGCAGCAGCACATATATTTGCATAGAGGGGCGGCACTTAAGCAGCCAGCCACGGCGCAGCTTTCCGCTGTGAAACAAGGCCTGTGGCCTATTGCATAGGAATACGCATGCATGTGGCTTCTACCTACAGAATTGGCAGGCCCCAGGAGGATGCTAGGCAGGCCTGAGAAAGGTACGGAGGCACTGCACACTGCACGAAACAAGCTGACAAGAAGAAGTCTTGTTTGTTGAACTGTCTTTAACCAAGCATGATCAGGGGAAAGCGCGAACGCAGTCCCCCACTACCACAAATTATGCAGTCGAGTTTCCCGCATTTGGGGAAATCGCAGGGGTCAGCACAGCCGGAGTGCAATGGCTGAGCCTCGCCCTGGGAGAACCACCTTCGTGATCATGGTATCTCCCCTGCCAGGTAAGTATGAGTTGGAATTGACCAGCTAGAACCCCCCGGCCGAGGGCACGCCTCCACCAGCTTACGGAAGGGCTTTCTGGGGGTCTGGCAAACTAGCCTCAATCATAGCTATTCCACGAGCAAGGCACATCATCATCCTCATCAACCCTGTAAAACAGTCAGGAGCGTAGTGTGTGTGGGTTTTTTCTTCTTTTTCTTTTTTTTTCAAGGTTTTGGGTAGCCCACGTGGGAGGCCTCGGAAATGTCTTTATGCACGCAAAGGCGTATGAAACAGTCCCAGTCTACACTGCAGCAGCACATATATTTGCATAGAGGGGCGGCACTTAAGCAGCCAGCCACGGCGCAGCTTTCCGCTGTGAAACAAGGCCTGTGGCCTATTGCATAGGAATACGCATGCATGTGGCTTCTACCTACAGAATTGGCAGGCCCCAGGAGGATGCTAGGCAGGCCTGAGAAAGGTACGGAGGCACTGCACACTGCACGAAACAAGCTGACAAGAAGAAGTCTTGTTTGTTGAACTGTCTTTAACCAAGCATGATCAGGGGAAAGCGCGAACGCAGTCCCCCACTACCACAAATTATGCAGTCGAGTTTCCCGCATTTGGGGAAATCGCAGGGGTCAGCACAGCCGGAGTGCAATGGCTGAGCCTCGCCCTGGGAGAACCACCTTCGTGATCATGGTATCTCCCCTGCCAGGTAAGTATGAGTTGGAATTGACCAGCTAGAACCCCCCGGCCGAGGGCACGCCTCCACCAGCTTACGGAAGGGCTTTCTGGGGGTCTGGCAAACTAGCCTCAATCATAGCTATTCCACGAGCAAGGCACATCATCATCCTCATCAACCCTGTAAAACAGTCAGGAGCGTAGTGTGTGTGGGTTTTTTCTTCTTTTTCTTTTTTTTTCAAGGTTTTGGGTAGCCCACGTGGGAGGCCTCGGAAATGTCTTTATGCACGCAAAGGCGTATGAAACAGTCCCAGTCTACACTGCAGCAGCACATATATTTGCATAGAGGGGCGGCACTTAAGCAGCCAGCCACGGCGCAGCTTTCCGCTGTGAAACAAGGCCTGTGGCCTATTGCATAGGAATACGCATGCATGTGGCTTCTACCTACAGAATTGGCAGGCCCCAGGAGGATGCTAGGCAGGCCTGAGAAAGGTACGGAGGCACTGCACACTGCACGAAACAAGCTGACAAGAAGAAGTCTTGTTTGTTGAACTGTCTTTAACCAAGCATGATCAGGGGAAAGCGCGAACGCAGTCCCCCACTACCACAAATTATGCAGTCGAGTTTCCCGCATTTGGGGAAATCGCAGGGGTCAGCACAGCCGGAGTGCAATGGCTGAGCCTCGCCCTGGGAGAACCACCTTCGTGATCATGGTATCTCCCCTGCCAGGTAAGTATGAGTTGGAATTGACCAGCTAGAACCCCCCGGCCGAGGGCACGCCTCCACCAGCTTACGGAAGGGCTTTCTGGGGGTCTGGCAAACTAGCCTCAATCATAGCTATTCCACGAGCAAGGCACATCATCATCCTCATCAACCCTGTAAAACAGTCAGGAGCGTAGTGTGTGTGGGTTTTTTCTTCTTTTTCTTTTTTTTTCAAGGTTTTGGGTAGCCCACGTGGGAGGCCTCGGAAATGTCTTTATGCACGCAAAGGCGTATGAAACAGTCCCAGTCTACACTGCAGCAGCACATATATTTGCATAGAGGGGCGGCACTTAAGCAGCCAGCCACGGCGCAGCTTTCCGCTGTGAAACAAGGCCTGTGGCCTATTGCATAGGAATACGCATGCATGTGGCTTCTACCTACAGAATTGGCAGGCCCCAGGAGGATGCTAGGCAGGCCTGAGAAAGGTACGGAGGCACTGCACACTGCACGAAACAAGCTGACAAGAAGAAGTCTTGTTTGTTGAACTGTCTTTAACCAAGCATGATCAGGGGAAAGCGCGAACGCAGTCCCCCACTACCACAAATTATGCAGTCGAGTTTCCCGCATTTGGGGAAATCGCAGGGGTCAGCACAGCCGGAGTGCAATGGCTGAGCCTCGCCCTGGGAGAACCACCTTCGTGATCATGGTATCTCCCCTGCCAGGTAAGTATGAGTTGGAATTGACCAGCTAGAACCCCCCGGCCGAGGGCACGCCTCCACCAGCTTACGGAAGGGCTTTCTGGGGGTCTGGCAAACTAGCCTCAATCATAGCTATTCCACGAGCAAGGCACATCATCATCCTCATCAACCCTGTAAAACAGTCAGGAGCGTAGTGTGTGTGGGTTTTTTCTTCTTTTTCTTTTTTTTTCAAGGTTTTGGGTAGCCCACGTGGGAGGCCTCGGAAATGTCTTTATGCACGCAAAGGCGTATGAAACAGTCCCAGTCTACACTGCAGCAGCACATATATTTGCATAGAGGGGCGGCACTTAAGCAGCCAGCCACGGCGCAGCTTTCCGCTGTGAAACAAGGCCTGTGGCCTATTGCATAGGAATACGCATGCATGTGGCTTCTACCTACAGAATTGGCAGGCCCCAGGAGGATGCTAGGCAGGCCTGAGAAAGGTACGGAGGCACTGCACACTGCACGAAACAAGCTGACAAGAAGAAGTCTTGTTTGTTGAACTGTCTTTAACCAAGCATGATCAGGGGAAAGCGCGAACGCAGTCCCCCACTACCACAAATTATGCAGTCGAGTTTCCCGCATTTGGGGAAATCGCAGGGGTCAGCACAGCCGGAGTGCAATGGCTGAGCCTCGCCCTGGGAGAACCACCTTCGTGATCATGGTATCTCCCCTGCCAGGTAAGTATGAGTTGGAATTGACCAGCTAGAACCCCCCGGCCGAGGGCACGCCTCCACCAGCTTACGGAAGGGCTTTCTGGGGGTCTGGCAAACTAGCCTCAATCATAGCTATTCCACGAGCAAGGCACATCATCATCCTCATCAACCCTGTAAAACAGTCAGGAGCGTAGTGTGTGTGGGTTTTTTCTTCTTTTTCTTTTTTTTTCAAGGTTTTGGGTAGCCCACGTGGGAGGCCTCGGAAATGTCTTTATGCACGCAAAGGCGTATGAAACAGTCCCAGTCTACACTGCAGCAGCACATATATTTGCATAGAGGGGCGGCACTTAAGCAGCCAGCCACGGCGCAGCTTTCCGCTGTGAAACAAGGCCTGTGGCCTATTGCATAGGAATACGCATGCATGTGGCTTCTACCTACAGAATTGGCAGGCCCCAGGAGGATGCTAGGCAGGCCTGAGAAAGGTACGGAGGCACTGCACACTGCACGAAACAAGCTGACAAGAAGAAGTCTTGTTTGTTGAACTGTCTTTAACCAAGCATGATCAGGGGAAAGCGCGAACGCAGTCCCCCACTACCACAAATTATGCAGTCGAGTTTCCCGCATTTGGGGAAATCGCAGGGGTCAGCACAGCCGGAGTGCAATGGCTGAGCCTCGCCCTGGGAGAACCACCTTCGTGATCATGGTATCTCCCCTGCCAGGTAAGTATGAGTTGGAATTGACCAGCTAGAACCCCCCGGCCGAGGGCACGCCTCCACCAGCTTACGGAAGGGCTTTCTGGGGGTCTGGCAAACTAGCCTCAATCATAGCTATTCCACGAGCAAGGCACATCATCATCCTCATCAACCCTGTAAAACAGTCAGGAGCGTAGTGTGTGTGGGTTTTTTCTTCTTTTTCTTTTTTTTTCAAGGTTTTGGGTAGCCCACGTGGGAGGCCTCGGAAATGTCTTTATGCACGCAAAGGCGTATGAAACAGTCCCAGTCTACACTGCAGCAGCACATATATTTGCATAGAGGGGCGGCACTTAAGCAGCCAGCCACGGCGCAGCTTTCCGCTGTGAAACAAGGCCTGTGGCCTATTGCATAGGAATACGCATGCATGTGGCTTCTACCTACAGAATTGGCAGGCCCCAGGAGGATGCTAGGCAGGCCTGAGAAAGGTACGGAGGCACTGCACACTGCACGAAACAAGCTGACAAGAAGAAGTCTTGTTTGTTGAACTGTCTTTAACCAAGCATGATCAGGGGAAAGCGCGAACGCAGTCCCCCACTACCACAAATTATGCAGTCGAGTTTCCCGCATTTGGGGAAATCGCAGGGGTCAGCACAGCCGGAGTGCAATGGCTGAGCCTCGCCCTGGGAGAACCACCTTCGTGATCATGGTATCTCCCCTGCCAGGTAAGTATGAGTTGGAATTGACCAGCTAGAACCCCCCGGCCGAGGGCACGCCTCCACCAGCTTACGGAAGGGCTTTCTGGGGGTCTGGCAAACTAGCCTCAATCATAGCTATTCCACGAGCAAGGCACATCATCATCCTCATCAACCCTGTAAAACAGTCAGGAGCGTAGTGTGTGTGGGTTTTTTCTTCTTTTTCTTTTTTTTTCAAGGTTTTGGGTAGCCCACGTGGGAGGCCTCGGAAATGTCTTTATGCACGCAAAGGCGTATGAAACAGTCCCAGTCTACACTGCAGCAGCACATATATTTGCATAGAGGGGCGGCACTTAAGCAGCCAGCCACGGCGCAGCTTTCCGCTGTGAAACAAGGCCTGTGGCCTATTGCATAGGAATACGCATGCATGTGGCTTCTACCTACAGAATTGGCAGGCCCCAGGAGGATGCTAGGCAGGCCTGAGAAAGGTACGGAGGCACTGCACACTGCACGAAACAAGCTGACAAGAAGAAGTCTTGTTTGTTGAACTGTCTTTAACCAAGCATGATCAGGGGAAAGCGCGAACGCAGTCCCCCACTACCACAAATTATGCAGTCGAGTTTCCCGCATTTGGGGAAATCGCAGGGGTCAGCACAGCCGGAGTGCAATGGCTGAGCCTCGCCCTGGGAGAACCACCTTCGTGATCATGGTATCTCCCCTGCCAGGTAAGTATGAGTTGGAATTGACCAGCTAGAACCCCCCGGCCGAGGGCACGCCTCCACCAGCTTACGGAAGGGCTTTCTGGGGGTCTGGCAAACTAGCCTCAATCATAGCTATTCCACGAGCAAGGCACATCATCATCCTCATCAACCCTGTAAAACAGTCAGGAGCGTAGTGTGTGTGGGTTTTTTCTTCTTTTTCTTTTTTTTTCAAGGTTTTGGGTAGCCCACGTGGGAGGCCTCGGAAATGTCTTTATGCACGCAAAGGCGTATGAAACAGTCCCAGTCTACACTGCAGCAGCACATATATTTGCATAGAGGGGCGGCACTTAAGCAGCCAGCCACGGCGCAGCTTTCCGCTGTGAAACAAGGCCTGTGGCCTATTGCATAGGAATACGCATGCATGTGGCTTCTACCTACAGAATTGGCAGGCCCCAGGAGGATGCTAGGCAGGCCTGAGAAAGGTACGGAGGCACTGCACACTGCACGAAACAAGCTGACAAGAAGAAGTCTTGTTTGTTGAACTGTCTTTAACCAAGCATGATCAGGGGAAAGCGCGAACGCAGTCCCCCACTACCACAAATTATGCAGTCGAGTTTCCCGCATTTGGGGAAATCGCAGGGGTCAGCACAGCCGGAGTGCAATGGCTGAGCCTCGCCCTGGGAGAACCACCTTCGTGATCATGGTATCTCCCCTGCCAGGTAAGTATGAGTTGGAATTGACCAGCTAGAACCCCCCGGCCGAGGGCACGCCTCCACCAGCTTACGGAAGGGCTTTCTGGGGGTCTGGCAAACTAGCCTCAATCATAGCTATTCCACGAGCAAGGCACATCATCATCCTCATCAACCCTGTAAAACAGTCAGGAGCGTAGTGTGTGTGGGTTTTTTCTTCTTTTTCTTTTTTTTTCAAGGTTTTGGGTAGCCCACGTGGGAGGCCTCGGAAATGTCTTTATGCACGCAAAGGCGTATGAAACAGTCCCAGTCTACACTGCAGCAGCACATATATTTGCATAGAGGGGCGGCACTTAAGCAGCCAGCCACGGCGCAGCTTTCCGCTGTGAAACAAGGCCTGTGGCCTATTGCATAGGAATACGCATGCATGTGGCTTCTACCTACAGAATTGGCAGGCCCCAGGAGGATGCTAGGCAGGCCTGAGAAAGGTACGGAGGCACTGCACACTGCACGAAACAAGCTGACAAGAAGAAGTCTTGTTTGTTGAACTGTCTTTAACCAAGCATGATCAGGGGAAAGCGCGAACGCAGTCCCCCACTACCACAAATTATGCAGTCGAGTTTCCCGCATTTGGGGAAATCGCAGGGGTCAGCACAGCCGGAGTGCAATGGCTGAGCCTCGCCCTGGGAGAACCACCTTCGTGATCATGGTATCTCCCCTGCCAGGTAAGTATGAGTTGGAATTGACCAGCTAGAACCCCCCGGCCGAGGGCACGCCTCCACCAGCTTACGGAAGGGCTTTCTGGGGGTCTGGCAAACTAGCCTCAATCATAGCTATTCCACGAGCAAGGCACATCATCATCCTCATCAACCCTGTAAAACAGTCAGGAGCGTAGTGTGTGTGGGTTTTTTCTTCTTTTTCTTTTTTTTTCAAGGTTTTGGGTAGCCCACGTGGGAGGCCTCGGAAATGTCTTTATGCACGCAAAGGCGTATGAAACAGTCCCAGTCTACACTGCAGCAGCACATATATTTGCATAGAGGGGCGGCACTTAAGCAGCCAGCCACGGCGCAGCTTTCCGCTGTGAAACAAGGCCTGTGGCCTATTGCATAGGAATACGCATGCATGTGGCTTCTACCTACAGAATTGGCAGGCCCCAGGAGGATGCTAGGCAGGCCTGAGAAAGGTACGGAGGCACTGCACACTGCACGAAACAAGCTGACAAGAAGAAGTCTTGTTTGTTGAACTGTCTTTAACCAAGCATGATCAGGGGAAAGCGCGAACGCAGTCCCCCACTACCACAAATTATGCAGTCGAGTTTCCCGCATTTGGGGAAATCGCAGGGGTCAGCACAGCCGGAGTGCAATGGCTGAGCCTCGCCCTGGGAGAACCACCTTCGTGATCATGGTATCTCCCCTGCCAGGTAAGTATGAGTTGGAATTGACCAGCTAGAACCCCCCGGCCGAGGGCACGCCTCCACCAGCTTACGGAAGGGCTTTCTGGGGGTCTGGCAAACTAGCCTCAATCATAGCTATTCCACGAGCAAGGCACATCATCATCCTCATCAACCCTGTAAAACAGTCAGGAGCGTAGTGTGTGTGGGTTTTTTCTTCTTTTTCTTTTTTTTTCAAGGTTTTGGGTAGCCCACGTGGGAGGCCTCGGAAATGTCTTTATGCACGCAAAGGCGTATGAAACAGTCCCAGTCTACACTGCAGCAGCACATATATTTGCATAGAGGGGCGGCACTTAAGCAGCCAGCCACGGCGCAGCTTTCCGCTGTGAAACAAGGCCTGTGGCCTATTGCATAGGAATACGCATGCATGTGGCTTCTACCTACAGAATTGGCAGGCCCCAGGAGGATGCTAGGCAGGCCTGAGAAAGGTACGGAGGCACTGCACACTGCACGAAACAAGCTGACAAGAAGAAGTCTTGTTTGTTGAACTGTCTTTAACCAAGCATGATCAGGGGAAAGCGCGAACGCAGTCCCCCACTACCACAAATTATGCAGTCGAGTTTCCCGCATTTGGGGAAATCGCAGGGGTCAGCACAGCCGGAGTGCAATGGCTGAGCCTCGCCCTGGGAGAACCACCTTCGTGATCATGGTATCTCCCCTGCCAGGTAAGTATGAGTTGGAATTGACCAGCTAGAACCCCCCGGCCGAGGGCACGCCTCCACCAGCTTACGGAAGGGCTTTCTGGGGGTCTGGCAAACTAGCCTCAATCATAGCTATTCCACGAGCAAGGCACATCATCATCCTCATCAACCCTGTAAAACAGTCAGGAGCGTAGTGTGTGTGGGTTTTTTCTTCTTTTTCTTTTTTTTTCAAGGTTTTGGGTAGCCCACGTGGGAGGCCTCGGAAATGTCTTTATGCACGCAAAGGCGTATGAAACAGTCCCAGTCTACACTGCAGCAGCACATATATTTGCATAGAGGGGCGGCACTTAAGCAGCCAGCCACGGCGCAGCTTTCCGCTGTGAAACAAGGCCTGTGGCCTATTGCATAGGAATACGCATGCATGTGGCTTCTACCTACAGAATTGGCAGGCCCCAGGAGGATGCTAGGCAGGCCTGAGAAAGGTACGGAGGCACTGCACACTGCACGAAACAAGCTGACAAGAAGAAGTCTTGTTTGTTGAACTGTCTTTAACCAAGCATGATCAGGGGAAAGCGCGAACGCAGTCCCCCACTACCACAAATTATGCAGTCGAGTTTCCCGCATTTGGGGAAATCGCAGGGGTCAGCACAGCCGGAGTGCAATGGCTGAGCCTCGCCCTGGGAGAACCACCTTCGTGATCATGGTATCTCCCCTGCCAGGTAAGTATGAGTTGGAATTGACCAGCTAGAACCCCCCGGCCGAGGGCACGCCTCCACCAGCTTACGGAAGGGCTTTCTGGGGGTCTGGCAAACTAGCCTCAATCATAGCTATTCCACGAGCAAGGCACATCATCATCCTCATCAACCCTGTAAAACAGTCAGGAGCGTAGTGTGTGTGGGTTTTTTCTTCTTTTTCTTTTTTTTTCAAGGTTTTGGGTAGCCCACGTGGGAGGCCTCGGAAATGTCTTTATGCACGCAAAGGCGTATGAAACAGTCCCAGTCTACACTGCAGCAGCACATATATTTGCATAGAGGGGCGGCACTTAAGCAGCCAGCCACGGCGCAGCTTTCCGCTGTGAAACAAGGCCTGTGGCCTATTGCATAGGAATACGCATGCATGTGGCTTCTACCTACAGAATTGGCAGGCCCCAGGAGGATGCTAGGCAGGCCTGAGAAAGGTACGGAGGCACTGCACACTGCACGAAACAAGCTGACAAGAAGAAGTCTTGTTTGTTGAACTGTCTTTAACCAAGCATGATCAGGGGAAAGCGCGAACGCAGTCCCCCACTACCACAAATTATGCAGTCGAGTTTCCCGCATTTGGGGAAATCGCAGGGGTCAGCACAGCCGGAGTGCAATGGCTGAGCCTCGCCCTGGGAGAACCACCTTCGTGATCATGGTATCTCCCCTGCCAGGTAAGTATGAGTTGGAATTGACCAGCTAGAACCCCCCGGCCGAGGGCACGCCTCCACCAGCTTACGGAAGGGCTTTCTGGGGGTCTGGCAAACTAGCCTCAATCATAGCTATTCCACGAGCAAGGCACATCATCATCCTCATCAACCCTGTAAAACAGTCAGGAGCGTAGTGTGTGTGGGTTTTTTCTTCTTTTTCTTTTTTTTTCAAGGTTTTGGGTAGCCCACGTGGGAGGCCTCGGAAATGTCTTTATGCACGCAAAGGCGTATGAAACAGTCCCAGTCTACACTGCAGCAGCACATATATTTGCATAGAGGGGCGGCACTTAAGCAGCCAGCCACGGCGCAGCTTTCCGCTGTGAAACAAGGCCTGTGGCCTATTGCATAGGAATACGCATGCATGTGGCTTCTACCTACAGAATTGGCAGGCCCCAGGAGGATGCTAGGCAGGCCTGAGAAAGGTACGGAGGCACTGCACACTGCACGAAACAAGCTGACAAGAAGAAGTCTTGTTTGTTGAACTGTCTTTAACCAAGCATGATCAGGGGAAAGCGCGAACGCAGTCCCCCACTACCACAAATTATGCAGTCGAGTTTCCCGCATTTGGGGAAATCGCAGGGGTCAGCACAGCCGGAGTGCAATGGCTGAGCCTCGCCCTGGGAGAACCACCTTCGTGATCATGGTATCTCCCCTGCCAGGTAAGTATGAGTTGGAATTGACCAGCTAGAACCCCCCGGCCGAGGGCACGCCTCCACCAGCTTACGGAAGGGCTTTCTGGGGGTCTGGCAAACTAGCCTCAATCATAGCTATTCCACGAGCAAGGCACAACATCATCCTCATCAACCCTGTAAAACAGTCAGGAGCGTAGTGTGTGTGGGTTTTTTCTTCTTTTTCTTTTTTTTTCAAGGTTTTGGGTAGCCCACGTGGGAGGCCTCGGAAATGTCTTTATGCACGCAAAGGCGTATGAAACAGTCCCAGTCTACACTGCAGCAGCACATATATTTGCATAGAGGGGCGGCACTTAAGCAGCCAGCCACGGCGCAGCTTTCCGCTGTGAAACAAGGCCTGTGGCCTATTGCATAGGAATACGCATGCATGTGGCTTCTACCTACAGAATTGGCAGGCCCCAGGAGGATGCTAGGCAGGCCTGAGAAAGGTACGGAGGCACTGCACACTGCACGAAACAAGCTGACAAGAAGAAGTCTTGTTTGTTGAACTGTCTTTAACCAAGCATGATCAGGGGAAAGCGCGAACGCAGTCCCCCACTACCACAAATTATGCAGTCGAGTTTCCCGCATTTGGGGAAATCGCAGGGGTCAGCACAGCCGGAGTGCAATGGCTGAGCCTCGCCCTGGGAGAACCACCTTCGTGATCATGGTATCTCCCCTGCCAGGTAAGTATGAGTTGGAATTGACCAGCTAGAACCCCCCGGCCGAGGGCACGCCTCCACCAGCTTACGGAAGGGCTTTCTGGGGGTCTGGCAAACTAGCCTCAATCATAGCTATTCCACGAGCAAGGCACATCATCATCCTCATCAACCCTGTAAAACAGTCAGGAGCGTAGTGTGTGTGGGTTTTTTCTTCTTTTTCTTTTTTTTTCAAGGTTTTGGGTAGCCCACGTGGGAGGCCTCGGAAATGTCTTTATGCACGCAAAGGCGTATGAAACAGTCCCAGTCTACACTGCAGCAGCACATATATTTGCATAGAGGGGCGGCACTTAAGCAGCCAGCCACGGCGCAGCTTTCCGCTGTGAAACAAGGCCTGTGGCCTATTGCATAGGAATACGCATGCATGTGGCTTCTACCTACAGAATTGGCAGGCCCCAGGAGGATGCTAGGCAGGCCTGAGAAAGGTACGGAGGCACTGCACACTGCACGAAACAAGCTGACAAGAAGAAGTCTTGTTTGTTGAACTGTCTTTAACCAAGCATGATCAGGGGAAAGCGCGAACGCAGTCCCCCACTACCACAAATTATGCAGTCGAGTTTCCCGCATTTGGGGAAATCGCAGGGGTCAGCACAGCCGGAGTGCAATGGCTGAGCCTCGCCCTGGGAGAACCACCTTCGTGATCATGGTATCTCCCCTGCCAGGTAAGTATGAGTTGGAATTGACCAGCTAGAACCCCCCGGCCGAGGGCACGCCTCCACCAGCTTACGGAAGGGCTTTCTGGGGGTCTGGCAAACTAGCCTCAATCATAGCTATTCCACGAGCAAGGCACATCATCATCCTCATCAACCCTGTAAAACAGTCAGGAGCGTAGTGTGTGTGGGTTTTTTCTTCTTTTTCTTTTTTTTTCAAGGTTTTGGGTAGCCCACGTGGGAGGCCTCGGAAATGTCTTTATGCACGCAAAGGCGTATGAAACAGTCCCAGTCTACACTGCAGCAGCACATATATTTGCATAGAGGGGCGGCACTTAAGCAGCCAGCCACGGCGCAGCTTTCCGCTGTGAAACAAGGCCTGTGGCCTATTGCATAGGAATACGCATGCATGTGGCTTCTACCTACAGAATTGGCAGGCCCCAGGAGGATGCTAGGCAGGCCTGAGAAAGGTACGGAGGCACTGCACACTGCACGAAACAAGCTGACAAGAAGAAGTCTTGTTTGTTGAACTGTCTTTAACCAAGCATGATCAGGGGAAAGCGCGAACGCAGTCCCCCACTACCACAAATTATGCAGTCGAGTTTCCCGCATTTGGGGAAATCGCAGGGGTCAGCACAGCCGGAGTGCAATGGCTGAGCCTCGCCCTGGGAGAACCACCTTCGTGATCATGGTATCTCCCCTGCCAGGTAAGTATGAGTTGGAATTGACCAGCTAGAACCCCCCGGCCGAGGGCACGCCTCCACCAGCTTACGGAAGGGCTTTCTGGGGGTCTGGCAAACTAGCCTCAATCATAGCTATTCCACGAGCAAGGCACATCATCATCCTCATCAACCCTGTAAAACAGTCAGGAGCGTAGTGTGTGTGGGTTTTTTCTTCTTTTTCTTTTTTTTTCAAGGTTTTGGGTAGCCCACGTGGGAGGCCTCGGAAATGTCTTTATGCACGCAAAGGCGTATGAAACAGTCCCAGTCTACACTGCAGCAGCACATATATTTGCATAGAGGGGCGGCACTTAAGCAGCCAGCCACGGCGCAGCTTTCCGCTGTGAAACAAGGCCTGTGGCCTATTGCATAGGAATACGCATGCATGTGGCTTCTACCTACAGAATTGGCAGGACCCAGGAGGATGCTAGGCAGGCCTGAGAAAGGTACGGAGGCACTGCACACTGCACGAAACAAGCTGACAAGAAGAAGTCTTGTTTGTTGAACTGTCTTTAACCAAGCATGATCAGGGGAAAGCGCGAACGCAGTCCCCCACTACCACAAATTATGCAGTCGAGTTTCCCGCATTTGGGGAAATCGCAGGGGTCAGCACAGCCGGAGTGCAATGGCTGAGCCTCGCCCTGGGAGAACCACCTTCGTGATCATGGTATCTCCCCTGCCAGGTAAGTATGAGTTGGAATTGACCAGCTAGAACCCCCCGGCCGAGGGCACGCCTCCACCAGCTTACGGAAGGGCTTTCTGGGGGTCTGGCAAACTAGCCTCAATCATAGCTATTCCACGAGCAAGGCACATCATCATCCTCATCAACCCTGTAAAACAGTCAGGAGCGTAGTGTGTGTGGGTTTTTTCTTCTTTTTCTTTTTTTTTCAAGGTTTTGGGTAGCCCACGTGGGAGGCCTCGGAAATGTCTTTATGCACGCAAAGGCGTATGAAACAGTCCCAGTCTACACTGCAGCAGCACATATATTTGCATAGAGGGGCGGCACTTAAGCAGCCAGCCACGGCGCAGCTTTCCGCTGTGAAACAAGGCCTGTGGCCTATTGCATAGGAATACGCATGCATGTGGCTTCTACCTACAGAATTGGCAGGCCCCAGGAGGATGCTAGGCAGGCCTGAGAAAGGTACGGAGGCACTGCACACTGCACGAAACAAGCTGACAAGAAGAAGTCTTGTTTGTTGAACTGTCTTTAACCAAGCATGATCAGGGGAAAGCGCGAACGCAGTCCCCCACTACCACAAATTATGCAGTCGAGTTTCCCGCATTTGGGGAAATCGCAGGGGTCAGCACAGCCGGAGTGCAATGGCTGAGCCTCGCCCTGGGAGAACCACCTTCGTGATCATGGTATCTCCCCTGCCAGGTAAGTATGAGTTGGAATTGACCAGCTAGAACCCCCCGGCCGAGGGCACGCCTCCACCAGCTTACGGAAGGGCTTTCTGGGGGTCTGGCAAACTAGCCTCAATCATAGCTATTCCACGAGCAAGGCACATCATCATCCTCATCAACCCTGTAAAACAGTCAGGAGCGTAGTGTGTGTGGGTTTTTTCTTCTTTTTCTTTTTTTTTCAAGGTTTTGGGTAGCCCACGTGGGAGGCCTCGGAAATGTCTTTATGCACGCAAAGGCGTATGAAACAGTCCCAGTCTACACTGCAGCAGCACATATATTTGCATAGAGGGGCGGCACTTAAGCAGCCAGCCACGGCGCAGCTTTCCGCTGTGAAACAAGGCCTGTGGCCTATTGCATAGGAATACGCATGCATGTGGCTTCTACCTACAGAATTGGCAGGCCCCAGGAGGATGCTAGGCAGGCCTGAGAAAGGTACGGAGGCACTGCACACTGCACGAAACAAGCTGACAAGAAGAAGTCTTGTTTGTTGAACTGTCTTTAACCAAGCATGATCAGGGGAAAGCGCGAACGCAGTCCCCCACTACCACAAATTATGCAGTCGAGTTTCCCGCATTTGGGGAAATCGCAGGGGTCAGCACAGCCGGAGTGCAATGGCTGAGCCTCGCCCTGGGAGAACCACCTTCGTGATCATGGTATCTCCCCTGCCAGGTAAGTATGAGTTGGAATTGACCAGCTAGAACCCCCCGGCCGAGGGCACGCCTCCACCAGCTTACGGAAGGGCTTTCTGGGGGTCTGGCAAACTAGCCTCAATCATAGCTATTCCACGAGCAAGGCACATCATCATCCTCATCAACCCTGTAAAACAGTCAGGAGCGTAGTGTGTGTGGGTTTTTTCTTCTTTTTCTTTTTTTTTCAAGGTTTTGGGTAGCCCACGTGGGAGGCCTCGGAAATGTCTTTATGCACGCAAAGGCGTATGAAACAGTCCCAGTCTACACTGCAGCAGCACATATATTTGCATAGAGGGGCGGCACTTAAGCAGCCAGCCACGGCGCAGCTTTCCGCTGTGAAACAAGGCCTGTGGCCTATTGCATAGGAATACGCATGCATGTGGCTTCTACCTACAGAATTGGCAGGCCCCAGGAGGATGCTAGGCAGGCCTGAGAAAGGTACGGAGGCACTGCACACTGCACGAAACAAGCTGACAAGAAGAAGTCTTGTTTGTTGAACTGTCTTTAACCAAGCATGATCAGGGGAAAGCGCGAACGCAGTCCCCCACTACCACAAATTATGCAGTCGAGTTTCCCGCATTTGGGGAAATCGCAGGGGTCAGCACAGCCGGAGTGCAATGGCTGAGCCTCGCCCTGGGAGAACCACCTTCGTGATCATGGTATCTCCCCTGCCAGGTAAGTATGAGTTGGAATTGACCAGCTAGAACCCCCCGGCCGAGGGCACGCCTCCACCAGCTTACGGAAGGGCTTTCTGGGGGTCTGGCAAACTAGCCTCAATCATAGCTATTCCACGAGCAAGGCACATCATCATCCTCATCAACCCTGTAAAACAGTCAGGAGCGTAGTGTGTGTGGGTTTTTTCTTCTTTTTCTTTTTTTTTCAAGGTTTTGGGTAGCCCACGTGGGAGGCCTCGGAAATGTCTTTATGCACGCAAAGGCGTATGAAACAGTCCCAGTCTACACTGCAGCAGCACATATATTTGCATAGAGGGGCGGCACTTAAGCAGCCAGCCACGGCGCAGCTTTCCGCTGTGAAACAAGGCCTGTGGCCTATTGCATAGGAATACGCATGCATGTGGCTTCTACCTACAGAATTGGCAGGCCCCAGGAGGATGCTAGGCAGGCCTGAGAAAGGTACGGAGGCACTGCACACTGCACGAAACAAGCTGACAAGAAGAAGTCTTGTTTGTTGAACTGTCTTTAACCAAGCATGATCAGGGGAAAGCGCGAACGCAGTCCCCCACTACCACAAATTATGCAGTCGAGTTTCCCGCATTTGGGGAAATCGCAGGGGTCAGCACAGCCGGAGTGCAATGGCTGAGCCTCGCCCTGGGAGAACCACCTTCGTGATCATGGTATCTCCCCTGCCAGGTAAGTATGAGTTGGAATTGACCAGCTAGAACCCCCCGGCCGAGGGCACGCCTCCACCAGCTTACGGAAGGGCTTTCTGGGGGTCTGGCAAACTAGCCTCAATCATAGCTATTCCACGAGCAAGGCACATCATCATCCTCATCAACCCTGTAAAACAGTCAGGAGCGTAGTGTGTGTGGGTTTTTTCTTCTTTTTCTTTTTTTTTCAAGGTTTTGGGTAGCCCACGTGGGAGGCCTCGGAAATGTCTTTATGCACGCAAAGGCGTATGAAACAGTCCCAGTCTACACTGCAGCAGCACATATATTTGCATAGAGGGGCGGCACTTAAGCAGCCAGCCACGGCGCAGCTTTCCGCTGTGAAACAAGGCCTGTGGCCTATTGCATAGGAATACGCATGCATGTGGCTTCTACCTACAGAATTGGCAGGCCCCAGGAGGATGCTAGGCAGGCCTGAGAAAGGTACGGAGGCACTGCACACTGCACGAAACAAGCTGACAAGAAGAAGTCTTGTTTGTTGAACTGTCTTTAACCAAGCATGATCAGGGGAAAGCGCGAACGCAGTCCCCCACTACCACAAATTATGCAGTCGAGTTTCCCGCATTTGGGGAAATCGCAGGGGTCAGCACAGCCGGAGTGCAATGGCTGAGCCTCGCCCTGGGAGAACCACCTTCGTGATCATGGTATCTCCCCTGCCAGGTAAGTATGAGTTGGAATTGACCAGCTAGAACCCCCCGGCCGAGGGCACGCCTCCACCAGCTTACGGAAGGGCTTTCTGGGGGTCTGGCAAACTAGCCTCAATCATAGCTATTCCACGAGCAAGGCACATCATCATCCTCATCAACCCTGTAAAACAGTCAGGAGCGTAGTGTGTGTGGGTTTTTTCTTCTTTTTCTTTTTTTTTCAAGGTTTTGGGTAGCCCACGTGGGAGGCCTCGGAAATGTCTTTATGCACGCAAAGGCGTATGAAACAGTCCCAGTCTACACTGCAGCAGCACATATATTTGCATAGAGGGGCGGCACTTAAGCAGCCAGCCACGGCGCAGCTTTCCGCTGTGAAACAAGGCCTGTGGCCTATTGCATAGGAATACGCATGCATGTGGCTTCTACCTACAGAATTGGCAGGCCCCAGGAGGATGCTAGGCAGGCCTGAGAAAGGTACGGAGGCACTGCACACTGCACGAAACAAGCTGACAAGAAGAAGTCTTGTTTGTTGAACTGTCTTTAACCAAGCATGATCAGGGGAAAGCGCGAACGCAGTCCCCCACTACCACAAATTATGCAGTCGAGTTTCCCGCATTTGGGGAAATCGCAGGGGTCAGCACAGCCGGAGTGCAATGGCTGAGCCTCGCCCTGGGAGAACCACCTTCGTGATCATGGTATCTCCCCTGCCAGGTAAGTATGAGTTGGAATTGACCAGCTAGAACCCCCCGGCCGAGGGCACGCCTCCACCAGCTTACGGAAGGGCTTTCTGGGGGTCTGGCAAACTAGCCTCAATCATAGCTATTCCACGAGCAAGGCACAACATCATCCTCATCAACCCTGTAAAACAGTCAGGAGCGTAGTGTGTGTGGGTTTTTTCTTCTTTTTCTTTTTTTTTCAAGGTTTTGGGTAGCCCACGTGGGAGGCCTCGGAAATGTCTTTATGCACGCAAAGGCGTATGAAACAGTCCCAGTCTACACTGCAGCAGCACATATATTTGCATAGAGGGGCGGCACTTAAGCAGCCAGCCACGGCGCAGCTTTCCGCTGTGAAACAAGGCCTGTGGCCTATTGCATAGGAATACGCATGCATGTGGCTTCTACCTACAGAATTGGCAGGCCCCAGGAGGATGCTAGGCAGGCCTGAGAAAGGTACGGAGGCACTGCACACTGCACGAAACAAGCTGACAAGAAGAAGTCTTGTTTGTTGAACTGTCTTTAACCAAGCATGATCAGGGGAAAGCGCGAACGCAGTCCCCCACTACCACAAATTATGCAGTCGAGTTTCCCGCATTTGGGGAAATCGCAGGGGTCAGCACAGCCGGAGTGCAATGGCTGAGCCTCGCCCTGGGAGAACCACCTTCGTGATCATGGTATCTCCCCTGCCAGGTAAGTATGAGTTGGAATTGACCAGCTAGAACCCCCCGGCCGAGGGCACGCCTCCACCAGCTTACGGAAGGGCTTTCTGGGGGTCTGGCAAACTAGCCTCAATCATAGCTATTCCACGAGCAAGGCACATCATCATCCTCATCAACCCTGTAAAACAGTCAGGAGCGTAGTGTGTGTGGGTTTTTTCTTCTTTTTCTTTTTTTTTCAAGGTTTTGGGTAGCCCACGTGGGAGGCCTCGGAAATGTCTTTATGCACGCAAAGGCGTATGAAACAGTCCCAGTCTACACTGCAGCAGCACATATATTTGCATAGAGGGGCGGCACTTAAGCAGCCAGCCACGGCGCAGCTTTCCGCTGTGAAACAAGGCCTGTGGCCTATTGCATAGGAATACGCATGCATGTGGCTTCTACCTACAGAATTGGCAGGCCCCAGGAGGATGCTAGGCAGGCCTGAGAAAGGTACGGAGGCACTGCACACTGCACGAAACAAGCTGACAAGAAGAAGTCTTGTTTGTTGAACTGTCTTTAACCAAGCATGATCAGGGGAAAGCGCGAACGCAGTCCCCCACTACCACAAATTATGCAGTCGAGTTTCCCGCATTTGGGGAAATCGCAGGGGTCAGCACAGCCGGAGTGCAATGGCTGAGCCTCGCCCTGGGAGAACCACCTTCGTGATCATGGTATCTCCCCTGCCAGGTAAGTATGAGTTGGAATTGACCAGCTAGAACCCCCCGGCCGAGGGCACGCCTCCACCAGCTTACGGAAGGGCTTTCTGGGGGTCTGGCAAACTAGCCTCAATCATAGCTATTCCACGAGCAAGGCACATCATCATCCTCATCAACCCTGTAAAACAGTCAGGAGCGTAGTGTGTGTGGGTTTTTTCTTCTTTTTCTTTTTTTTTCAAGGTTTTGGGTAGCCCACGTGGGAGGCCTCGGAAATGTCTTTATGCACGCAAAGGCGTATGAAACAGTCCCAGTCTACACTGCAGCAGCACATATATTTGCATAGAGGGGCGGCACTTAAGCAGCCAGCCACGGCGCAGCTTTCCGCTGTGAAACAAGGCCTGTGGCCTATTGCATAGGAATACGCATGCATGTGGCTTCTACCTACAGAATTGGCAGGCCCCAGGAGGATGCTAGGCAGGCCTGAGAAAGGTACGGAGGCACTGCACACTGCACGAAACAAGCTGACAAGAAGAAGTCTTGTTTGTTGAACTGTCTTTAACCAAGCATGATCAGGGGAAAGCGCGAACGCAGTCCCCCACTACCACAAATTATGCAGTCGAGTTTCCCGCATTTGGGGAAATCGCAGGGGTCAGCACAGCCGGAGTGCAATGGCTGAGCCTCGCCCTGGGAGAACCACCTTCGTGATCATGGTATCTCCCCTGCCAGGTAAGTATGAGTTGGAATTGACCAGCTAGAACCCCCCGGCCGAGGGCACGCCTCCACCAGCTTACGGAAGGGCTTTCTGGGGGTCTGGCAAACTAGCCTCAATCATAGCTATTCCACGAGCAAGGCACATCATCATCCTCATCAACCCTGTAAAACAGTCAGGAGCGTAGTGTGTGTGGGTTTTTTCTTCTTTTTCTTTTTTTTTCAAGGTTTTGGGTAGCCCACGTGGGAGGCCTCGGAAATGTCTTTATGCACGCAAAGGCGTATGAAACAGTCCCAGTCTACACTGCAGCAGCACATATATTTGCATAGAGGGGCGGCACTTAAGCAGCCAGCCACGGCGCAGCTTTCCGCTGTGAAACAAGGCCTGTGGCCTATTGCATAGGAATACGCATGCATGTGGCTTCTACCTACAGAATTGGCAGGACCCAGGAGGATGCTAGGCAGGCCTGAGAAAGGTACGGAGGCACTGCACACTGCACGAAACAAGCTGACAAGAAGAAGTCTTGTTTGTTGAACTGTCTTTAACCAAGCATGATCAGGGGAAAGCGCGAACGCAGTCCCCCACTACCACAAATTATGCAGTCGAGTTTCCCGCATTTGGGGAAATCGCAGGGGTCAGCACAGCCGGAGTGCAATGGCTGAGCCTCGCCCTGGGAGAACCACCTTCGTGATCATGGTATCTCCCCTGCCAGGTAAGTATGAGTTGGAATTGACCAGCTAGAACCCCCCGGCCGAGGGCACGCCTCCACCAGCTTACGGAAGGGCTTTCTGGGGGTCTGGCAAACTAGCCTCAATCATAGCTATTCCACGAGCAAGGCACATCATCATCCTCATCAACCCTGTAAAACAGTCAGGAGCGTAGTGTGTGTGGGTTTTTTCTTCTTTTTCTTTTTTTTTCAAGGTTTTGGGTAGCCCACGTGGGAGGCCTCGGAAATGTCTTTATGCACGCAAAGGCGTATGAAACAGTCCCAGTCTACACTGCAGCAGCACATATATTTGCATAGAGGGGCGGCACTTAAGCAGCCAGCCACGGCGCAGCTTTCCGCTGTGAAACAAGGCCTGTGGCCTATTGCATAGGAATACGCATGCATGTGGCTTCTACCTACAGAATTGGCAGGCCCCAGGAGGATGCTAGGCAGGCCTGAGAAAGGTACGGAGGCACTGCACACTGCACGAAACAAGCTGACAAGAAGAAGTCTTGTTTGTTGAACTGTCTTTAACCAAGCATGATCAGGGGAAAGCGCGAACGCAGTCCCCCACTACCACAAATTATGCAGTCGAGTTTCCCGCATTTGGGGAAATCGCAGGGGTCAGCACAGCCGGAGTGCAATGGCTGAGCCTCGCCCTGGGAGAACCACCTTCGTGATCATGGTATCTCCCCTGCCAGGTAAGTATGAGTTGGAATTGACCAGCTAGAACCCCCCGGCCGAGGGCACGCCTCCACCAGCTTACGGAAGGGCTTTCTGGGGGTCTGGCAAACTAGCCTCAATCATAGCTATTCCACGAGCAAGGCACATCATCATCCTCATCAACCCTGTAAAACAGTCAGGAGCGTAGTGTGTGTGGGTTTTTTCTTCTTTTTCTTTTTTTTTCAAGGTTTTGGGTAGCCCACGTGGGAGGCCTCGGAAATGTCTTTATGCACGCAAAGGCGTATGAAACAGTCCCAGTCTACACTGCAGCAGCACATATATTTGCATAGAGGGGCGGCACTTAAGCAGCCAGCCACGGCGCAGCTTTCCGCTGTGAAACAAGGCCTGTGGCCTATTGCATAGGAATACGCATGCATGTGGCTTCTACCTACAGAATTGGCAGGCCCCAGGAGGATGCTAGGCAGGCCTGAGAAAGGTACGGAGGCACTGCACACTGCACGAAACAAGCTGACAAGAAGAAGTCTTGTTTGTTGAACTGTCTTTAACCAAGCATGATCAGGGGAAAGCGCGAACGCAGTCCCCCACTACCACAAATTATGCAGTCGAGTTTCCCGCATTTGGGGAAATCGCAGGGGTCAGCACAGCCGGAGTGCAATGGCTGAGCCTCGCCCTGGGAGAACCACCTTCGTGATCATGGTATCTCCCCTGCCAGGTAAGTATGAGTTGGAATTGACCAGCTAGAACCCCCCGGCCGAGGGCACGCCTCCACCAGCTTACGGAAGGGCTTTCTGGGGGTCTGGCAAACTAGCCTCAATCATAGCTATTCCACGAGCAAGGCACATCATCATCCTCATCAACCCTGTAAAACAGTCAGGAGCGTAGTGTGTGTGGGTTTTTTCTTCTTTTTCTTTTTTTTTCAAGGTTTTGGGTAGCCCACGTGGGAGGCCTCGGAAATGTCTTTATGCACGCAAAGGCGTATGAAACAGTCCCAGTCTACACTGCAGCAGCACATATATTTGCATAGAGGGGCGGCACTTAAGCAGCCAGCCACGGCGCAGCTTTCCGCTGTGAAACAAGGCCTGTGGCCTATTGCATAGGAATACGCATGCATGTGGCTTCTACCTACAGAATTGGCAGGCCCCAGGAGGATGCTAGGCAGGCCTGAGAAAGGTACGGAGGCACTGCACACTGCACGAAACAAGCTGACAAGAAGAAGTCTTGTTTGTTGAACTGTCTTTAACCAAGCATGATCAGGGGAAAGCGCGAACGCAGTCCCCCACTACCACAAATTATGCAGTCGAGTTTCCCGCATTTGGGGAAATCGCAGGGGTCAGCACAGCCGGAGTGCAATGGCTGAGCCTCGCCCTGGGAGAACCACCTTCGTGATCATGGTATCTCCCCTGCCAGGTAAGTATGAGTTGGAATTGACCAGCTAGAACCCCCCGGCCGAGGGCACGCCTCCACCAGCTTACGGAAGGGCTTTCTGGGGGTCTGGCAAACTAGCCTCAATCATAGCTATTCCACGAGCAAGGCACATCATCATCCTCATCAACCCTGTAAAACAGTCAGGAGCGTAGTGTGTGTGGGTTTTTTCTTCTTTTTCTTTTTTTTTCAAGGTTTTGGGTAGCCCACGTGGGAGGCCTCGGAAATGTCTTTATGCACGCAAAGGCGTATGAAACAGTCCCAGTCTACACTGCAGCAGCACATATATTTGCATAGAGGGGCGGCACTTAAGCAGCCAGCCACGGCGCAGCTTTCCGCTGTGAAACAAGGCCTGTGGCCTATTGCATAGGAATACGCATGCATGTGGCTTCTACCTACAGAATTGGCAGGCCCCAGGAGGATGCTAGGCAGGCCTGAGAAAGGTACGGAGGCACTGCACACTGCACGAAACAAGCTGACAAGAAGAAGTCTTGTTTGTTGAACTGTCTTTAACCAAGCATGATCAGGGGAAAGCGCGAACGCAGTCCCCCACTACCACAAATTATGCAGTCGAGTTTCCCGCATTTGGGGAAATCGCAGGGGTCAGCACAGCCGGAGTGCAATGGCTGAGCCTCGCCCTGGGAGAACCACCTTCGTGATCATGGTATCTCCCCTGCCAGGTAAGTATGAGTTGGAATTGACCAGCTAGAACCCCCCGGCCGAGGGCACGCCTCCACCAGCTTACGGAAGGGCTTTCTGGGGGTCTGGCAAACTAGCCTCAATCATAGCTATTCCACGAGCAAGGCACATCATCATCCTCATCAACCCTGTAAAACAGTCAGGAGCGTAGTGTGTGTGGGTTTTTTCTTCTTTTTCTTTTTTTTTCAAGGTTTTGGGTAGCCCACGTGGGAGGCCTCGGAAATGTCTTTATGCACGCAAAGGCGTATGAAACAGTCCCAGTCTACACTGCAGCAGCACATATATTTGCATAGAGGGGCGGCACTTAAGCAGCCAGCCACGGCGCAGCTTTCCGCTGTGAAACAAGGCCTGTGGCCTATTGCATAGGAATACGCATGCATGTGGCTTCTACCTACAGAATTGGCAGGCCCCAGGAGGATGCTAGGCAGGCCTGAGAAAGGTACGGAGGCACTGCACACTGCACGAAACAAGCTGACAAGAAGAAGTCTTGTTTGTTGAACTGTCTTTAACCAAGCATGATCAGGGGAAAGCGCGAACGCAGTCCCCCACTACCACAAATTATGCAGTCGAGTTTCCCGCATTTGGGGAAATCGCAGGGGTCAGCACAGCCGGAGTGCAATGGCTGAGCCTCGCCCTGGGAGAACCACCTTCGTGATCATGGTATCTCCCCTGCCAGGTAAGTATGAGTTGGAATTGACCAGCTAGAACCCCCCGGCCGAGGGCACGCCTCCACCAGCTTACGGAAGGGCTTTCTGGGGGTCTGGCAAACTAGCCTCAATCATAGCTATTCCACGAGCAAGGCACATCATCATCCTCATCAACCCTGTAAAACAGTCAGGAGCGTAGTGTGTGTGGGTTTTTTCTTCTTTTTCTTTTTTTTTCAAGGTTTTGGGTAGCCCACGTGGGAGGCCTCGGAAATGTCTTTATGCACGCAAAGGCGTATGAAACAGTCCCAGTCTACACTGCAGCAGCACATATATTTGCATAGAGGGGCGGCACTTAAGCAGCCAGCCACGGCGCAGCTTTCCGCTGTGAAACAAGGCCTGTGGCCTATTGCATAGGAATACGCATGCATGTGGCTTCTACCTACAGAATTGGCAGGCCCCAGGAGGATGCTAGGCAGGCCTGAGAAAGGTACGGAGGCACTGCACACTGCACGAAACAAGCTGACAAGAAGAAGTCTTGTTTGTTGAACTGTCTTTAACCAAGCATGATCAGGGGAAAGCGCGAACGCAGTCCCCCACTACCACAAATTATGCAGTCGAGTTTCCCGCATTTGGGGAAATCGCAGGGGTCAGCACAGCCGGAGTGCAATGGCTGAGCCTCGCCCTGGGAGAACCACCTTCGTGATCATGGTATCTCCCCTGCCAGGTAAGTATGAGTTGGAATTGACCAGCTAGAACCCCCCGGCCGAGGGCACGCCTCCACCAGCTTACGGAAGGGCTTTCTGGGGGTCTGGCAAACTAGCCTCAATCATAGCTATTCCACGAGCAAGGCACATCATCATCCTCATCAACCCTGTAAAACAGTCAGGAGCGTAGTGTGTGTGGGTTTTTTCTTCTTTTTCTTTTTTTTTCAAGGTTTTGGGTAGCCCACGTGGGAGGCCTCGGAAATGTCTTTATGCACGCAAAGGCGTATGAAACAGTCCCAGTCTACACTGCAGCAGCACATATATTTGCATAGAGGGGCGGCACTTAAGCAGCCAGCCACGGCGCAGCTTTCCGCTGTGAAACAAGGCCTGTGGCCTATTGCATAGGAATACGCATGCATGTGGCTTCTACCTACAGAATTGGCAGGCCCCAGGAGGATGCTAGGCAGGCCTGAGAAAGGTACGGAGGCACTGCACACTGCACGAAACAAGCTGACAAGAAGAAGTCTTGTTTGTTGAACTGTCTTTAACCAAGCATGATCAGGGGAAAGCGCGAACGCAGTCCCCCACTACCACAAATTATGCAGTCGAGTTTCCCGCATTTGGGGAAATCGCAGGGGTCAGCACAGCCGGAGTGCAATGGCTGAGCCTCGCCCTGGGAGAACCACCTTCGTGATCATGGTATCTCCCCTGCCAGGTAAGTATGAGTTGGAATTGACCAGCTAGAACCCCCCGGCCGAGGGCACGCCTCCACCAGCTTACGGAAGGGCTTTCTGGGGGTCTGGCAAACTAGCCTCAATCATAGCTATTCCACGAGCAAGGCACATCATCATCCTCATCAACCCTGTAAAACAGTCAGGAGCGTAGTGTGTGTGGGTTTTTTCTTCTTTTTCTTTTTTTTTCAAGGTTTTGGGTAGCCCACGTGGGAGGCCTCGGAAATGTCTTTATGCACGCAAAGGCGTATGAAACAGTCCCAGTCTACACTGCAGCAGCACATATATTTGCATAGAGGGGCGGCACTTAAGCAGCCAGCCACGGCGCAGCTTTCCGCTGTGAAACAAGGCCTGTGGCCTATTGCATAGGAATACGCATGCATGTGGCTTCTACCTACAGAATTGGCAGGCCCCAGGAGGATGCTAGGCAGGCCTGAGAAAGGTACGGAGGCACTGCACACTGCACGAAACAAGCTGACAAGAAGAAGTCTTGTTTGTTGAACTGTCTTTAACCAAGCATGATCAGGGGAAAGCGCGAACGCAGTCCCCCACTACCACAAATTATGCAGTCGAGTTTCCCGCATTTGGGGAAATCGCAGGGGTCAGCACAGCCGGAGTGCAATGGCTGAGCCTCGCCCTGGGAGAACCACCTTCGTGATCATGGTATCTCCCCTGCCAGGTAAGTATGAGTTGGAATTGACCAGCTAGAACCCCCCGGCCGAGGGCACGCCTCCACCAGCTTACGGAAGGGCTTTCTGGGGGTCTGGCAAACTAGCCTCAATCATAGCTATTCCACGAGCAAGGCACATCATCATCCTCATCAACCCTGTAAAACAGTCAGGAGCGTAGTGTGTGTGGGTTTTTTCTTCTTTTTCTTTTTTTTTCAAGGTTTTGGGTAGCCCACGTGGGAGGCCTCGGAAATGTCTTTATGCACGCAAAGGCGTATGAAACAGTCCCAGTCTACACTGCAGCAGCACATATATTTGCATAGAGGGGCGGCACTTAAGCAGCCAGCCACGGCGCAGCTTTCCGCTGTGAAACAAGGCCTGTGGCCTATTGCATAGGAATACGCATGCATGTGGCTTCTACCTACAGAATTGGCAGGCCCCAGGAGGATGCTAGGCAGGCCTGAGAAAGGTACGGAGGCACTGCACACTGCACGAAACAAGCTGACAAGAAGAAGTCTTGTTTGTTGAACTGTCTTTAACCAAGCATGATCAGGGGAAAGCGCGAACGCAGTCCCCCACTACCACAAATTATGCAGTCGAGTTTCCCGCATTTGGGGAAATCGCAGGGGTCAGCACAGCCGGAGTGCAATGGCTGAGCCTCGCCCTGGGAGAACCACCTTCGTGATCATGGTATCTCCCCTGCCAGGTAAGTATGAGTTGGAATTGACCAGCTAGAACCCCCCGGCCGAGGGCACGCCTCCACCAGCTTACGGAAGGGCTTTCTGGGGGTCTGGCAAACTAGCCTCAATCATAGCTATTCCACGAGCAAGGCACATCATCATCCTCATCAACCCTGTAAAACAGTCAGGAGCGTAGTGTGTGTGGGTTTTTTCTTCTTTTTCTTTTTTTTTCAAGGTTTTGGGTAGCCCACGTGGGAGGCCTCGGAAATGTCTTTATGCACGCAAAGGCGTATGAAACAGTCCCAGTCTACACTGCAGCAGCACATATATTTGCATAGAGGGGCGGCACTTAAGCAGCCAGCCACGGCGCAGCTTTCCGCTGTGAAACAAGGCCTGTGGCCTATTGCATAGGAATACGCATGCATGTGGCTTCTACCTACAGAATTGGCAGGCCCCAGGAGGATGCTAGGCAGGCCTGAGAAAGGTACGGAGGCACTGCACACTGCACGAAACAAGCTGACAAGAAGAAGTCTTGTTTGTTGAACTGTCTTTAACCAAGCATGATCAGGGGAAAGCGCGAACGCAGTCCCCCACTACCACAAATTATGCAGTCGAGTTTCCCGCATTTGGGGAAATCGCAGGGGTCAGCACAGCCGGAGTGCAATGGCTGAGCCTCGCCCTGGGAGAACCACCTTCGTGATCATGGTATCTCCCCTGCCAGGTAAGTATGAGTTGGAATTGACCAGCTAGAACCCCCCGGCCGAGGGCACGCCTCCACCAGCTTACGGAAGGGCTTTCTGGGGGTCTGGCAAACTAGCCTCAATCATAGCTATTCCACGAGCAAGGCACATCATCATCCTCATCAACCCTGTAAAACAGTCAGGAGCGTAGTGTGTGTGGGTTTTTTCTTCTTTTTCTTTTTTTTTCAAGGTTTTGGGTAGCCCACGTGGGAGGCCTCGGAAATGTCTTTATGCACGCAAAGGCGTATGAAACAGTCCCAGTCTACACTGCAGCAGCACATATATTTGCATAGAGGGGCGGCACTTAAGCAGCCAGCCACGGCGCAGCTTTCCGCTGTGAAACAAGGCCTGTGGCCTATTGCATAGGAATACGCATGCATGTGGCTTCTACCTACAGAATTGGCAGGCCCCAGGAGGATGCTAGGCAGGCCTGAGAAAGGTACGGAGGCACTGCACACTGCACGAAACAAGCTGACAAGAAGAAGTCTTGTTTGTTGAACTGTCTTTAACCAAGCATGATCAGGGGAAAGCGCGAACGCAGTCCCCCACTACCACAAATTATGCAGTCGAGTTTCCCGCATTTGGGGAAATCGCAGGGGTCAGCACAGCCGGAGTGCAATGGCTGAGCCTCGCCCTGGGAGAACCACCTTCGTGATCATGGTATCTCCCCTGCCAGGTAAGTATGAGTTGGAATTGACCAGCTAGAACCCCCCGGCCGAGGGCACGCCTCCACCAGCTTACGGAAGGGCTTTCTGGGGGTCTGGCAAACTAGCCTCAATCATAGCTATTCCACGAGCAAGGCACATCATCATCCTCATCAACCCTGTAAAACAGTCAGGAGCGTAGTGTGTGTGGGTTTTTTCTTCTTTTTCTTTTTTTTTCAAGGTTTTGGGTAGCCCACGTGGGAGGCCTCGGAAATGTCTTTATGCACGCAAAGGCGTATGAAACAGTCCCAGTCTACACTGCAGCAGCACATATATTTGCATAGAGGGGCGGCACTTAAGCAGCCAGCCACGGCGCAGCTTTCCGCTGTGAAACAAGGCCTGTGGCCTATTGCATAGGAATACGCATGCATGTGGCTTCTACCTACAGAATTGGCAGGCCCCAGGAGGATGCTAGGCAGGCCTGAGAAAGGTACGGAGGCACTGCACACTGCACGAAACAAGCTGACAAGAAGAAGTCTTGTTTGTTGAACTGTCTTTAACCAAGCATGATCAGGGGAAAGCGCGAACGCAGTCCCCCACTACCACAAATTATGCAGTCGAGTTTCCCGCATTTGGGGAAATCGCAGGGGTCAGCACAGCCGGAGTGCAATGGCTGAGCCTCGCCCTGGGAGAACCACCTTCGTGATCATGGTATCTCCCCTGCCAGGTAAGTATGAGTTGGAATTGACCAGCTAGAACCCCCCGGCCGAGGGCACGCCTCCACCAGCTTACGGAAGGGCTTTCTGGGGGTCTGGCAAACTAGCCTCAATCATAGCTATTCCACGAGCAAGGCACATCATCATCCTCATCAACCCTGTAAAACAGTCAGGAGCGTAGTGTGTGTGGGTTTTTTCTTCTTTTTCTTTTTTTTTCAAGGTTTTGGGTAGCCCACGTGGGAGGCCTCGGAAATGTCTTTATGCACGCAAAGGCGTATGAAACAGTCCCAGTCTACACTGCAGCAGCACATATATTTGCATAGAGGGGCGGCACTTAAGCAGCCAGCCACGGCGCAGCTTTCCGCTGTGAAACAAGGCCTGTGGCCTATTGCATAGGAATACGCATGCATGTGGCTTCTACCTACAGAATTGGCAGGCCCCAGGAGGATGCTAGGCAGGCCTGAGAAAGGTACGGAGGCACTGCACACTGCACGAAACAAGCTGACAAGAAGAAGTCTTGTTTGTTGAACTGTCTTTAACCAAGCATGATCAGGGGAAAGCGCGAACGCAGTCCCCCACTACCACAAATTATGCAGTCGAGTTTCCCGCATTTGGGGAAATCGCAGGGGTCAGCACAGCCGGAGTGCAATGGCTGAGCCTCGCCCTGGGAGAACCACCTTCGTGATCATGGTATCTCCCCTGCCAGGTAAGTATGAGTTGGAATTGACCAGCTAGAACCCCCCGGCCGAGGGCACGCCTCCACCAGCTTACGGAAGGGCTTTCTGGGGGTCTGGCAAACTAGCCTCAATCATAGCTATTCCACGAGCAAGGCACATCATCATCCTCATCAACCCTGTAAAACAGTCAGGAGCGTAGTGTGTGTGGGTTTTTTCTTCTTTTTCTTTTTTTTTCAAGGTTTTGGGTAGCCCACGTGGGAGGCCTCGGAAATGTCTTTATGCACGCAAAGGCGTATGAAACAGTCCCAGTCTACACTGCAGCAGCACATATATTTGCATAGAGGGGCGGCACTTAAGCAGCCAGCCACGGCGCAGCTTTCCGCTGTGAAACAAGGCCTGTGGCCTATTGCATAGGAATACGCATGCATGTGGCTTCTACCTACAGAATTGGCAGGCCCCAGGAGGATGCTAGGCAGGCCTGAGAAAGGTACGGAGGCACTGCACACTGCACGAAACAAGCTGACAAGAAGAAGTCTTGTTTGTTGAACTGTCTTTAACCAAGCATGATCAGGGGAAAGCGCGAACGCAGTCCCCCACTACCACAAATTATGCAGTCGAGTTTCCCGCATTTGGGGAAATCGCAGGGGTCAGCACAGCCGGAGTGCAATGGCTGAGCCTCGCCCTGGGAGAACCACCTTCGTGATCATGGTATCTCCCCTGCCAGGTAAGTATGAGTTGGAATTGACCAGCTAGAACCCCCCGGCCGAGGGCACGCCTCCACCAGCTTACGGAAGGGCTTTCTGGGGGTCTGGCAAACTAGCCTCAATCATAGCTATTCCACGAGCAAGGCACATCATCATCCTCATCAACCCTGTAAAACAGTCAGGAGCGTAGTGTGTGTGGGTTTTTTCTTCTTTTTCTTTTTTTTTCAAGGTTTTGGGTAGCCCACGTGGGAGGCCTCGGAAATGTCTTTATGCACGCAAAGGCGTATGAAACAGTCCCAGTCTACACTGCAGCAGCACATATATTTGCATAGAGGGGCGGCACTTAAGCAGCCAGCCACGGCGCAGCTTTCCGCTGTGAAACAAGGCCTGTGGCCTATTGCATAGGAATACGCATGCATGTGGCTTCTACCTACAGAATTGGCAGGCCCCAGGAGGATGCTAGGCAGGCCTGAGAAAGGTACGGAGGCACTGCACACTGCACGAAACAAGCTGACAAGAAGAAGTCTTGTTTGTTGAACTGTCTTTAACCAAGCATGATCAGGGGAAAGCGCGAACGCAGTCCCCCACTACCACAAATTATGCAGTCGAGTTTCCCGCATTTGGGGAAATCGCAGGGGTCAGCACAGCCGGAGTGCAATGGCTGAGCCTCGCCCTGGGAGAACCACCTTCGTGATCATGGTATCTCCCCTGCCAGGTAAGTATGAGTTGGAATTGACCAGCTAGAACCCCCCGGCCGAGGGCACGCCTCCACCAGCTTACGGAAGGGCTTTCTGGGGGTCTGGCAAACTAGCCTCAATCATAGCTATTCCACGAGCAAGGCACATCATCATCCTCATCAACCCTGTAAAACAGTCAGGAGCGTAGTGTGTGTGGGTTTTTTCTTCTTTTTCTTTTTTTTTCAAGGTTTTGGGTAGCCCACGTGGGAGGCCTCGGAAATGTCTTTATGCACGCAAAGGCGTATGAAACAGTCCCAGTCTACACTGCAGCAGCACATATATTTGCATAGAGGGGCGGCACTTAAGCAGCCAGCCACGGCGCAGCTTTCCGCTGTGAAACAAGGCCTGTGGCCTATTGCATAGGAATACGCATGCATGTGGCTTCTACCTACAGAATTGGCAGGCCCCAGGAGGATGCTAGGCAGGCCTGAGAAAGGTACGGAGGCACTGCACACTGCACGAAACAAGCTGACAAGAAGAAGTCTTGTTTGTTGAACTGTCTTTAACCAAGCATGATCAGGGGAAAGCGCGAACGCAGTCCCCCACTACCACAAATTATGCAGTCGAGTTTCCCGCATTTGGGGAAATCGCAGGGGTCAGCACAGCCGGAGTGCAATGGCTGAGCCTCGCCCTGGGAGAACCACCTTCGTGATCATGGTATCTCCCCTGCCAGGTAAGTATGAGTTGGAATTGACCAGCTAGAACCCCCCGGCCGAGGGCACGCCTCCACCAGCTTACGGAAGGGCTTTCTGGGGGTCTGGCAAACTAGCCTCAATCATAGCTATTCCACGAGCAAGGCACATCATCATCCTCATCAACCCTGTAAAACAGTCAGGAGCGTAGTGTGTGTGGGTTTTTTCTTCTTTTTCTTTTTTTTTCAAGGTTTTGGGTAGCCCACGTGGGAGGCCTCGGAAATGTCTTTATGCACGCAAAGGCGTATGAAACAGTCCCAGTCTACACTGCAGCAGCACATATATTTGCATAGAGGGGCGGCACTTAAGCAGCCAGCCACGGCGCAGCTTTCCGCTGTGAAACAAGGCCTGTGGCCTATTGCATAGGAATACGCATGCATGTGGCTTCTACCTACAGAATTGGCAGGCCCCAGGAGGATGCTAGGCAGGCCTGAGAAAGGTACGGAGGCACTGCACACTGCACGAAACAAGCTGACAAGAAGAAGTCTTGTTTGTTGAACTGTCTTTAACCAAGCATGATCAGGGGAAAGCGCGAACGCAGTCCCCCACTACCACAAATTATGCAGTCGAGTTTCCCGCATTTGGGGAAATCGCAGGGGTCAGCACAGCCGGAGTGCAATGGCTGAGCCTCGCCCTGGGAGAACCACCTTCGTGATCATGGTATCTCCCCTGCCAGGTAAGTATGAGTTGGAATTGACCAGCTAGAACCCCCCGGCCGAGGGCACGCCTCCACCAGCTTACGGAAGGGCTTTCTGGGGGTCTGGCAAACTAGCCTCAATCATAGCTATTCCACGAGCAAGGCACATCATCATCCTCATCAACCCTGTAAAACAGTCAGGAGCGTAGTGTGTGTGGGTTTTTTCTTCTTTTTCTTTTTTTTTCAAGGTTTTGGGTAGCCCACGTGGGAGGCCTCGGAAATGTCTTTATGCACGCAAAGGCGTATGAAACAGTCCCAGTCTACACTGCAGCAGCACATATATTTGCATAGAGGGGCGGCACTTAAGCAGCCAGCCACGGCGCAGCTTTCCGCTGTGAAACAAGGCCTGTGGCCTATTGCATAGGAATACGCATGCATGTGGCTTCTACCTACAGAATTGGCAGGCCCCAGGAGGATGCTAGGCAGGCCTGAGAAAGGTACGGAGGCACTGCACACTGCACGAAACAAGCTGACAAGAAGAAGTCTTGTTTGTTGAACTGTCTTTAACCAAGCATGATCAGGGGAAAGCGCGAACGCAGTCCCCCACTACCACAAATTATGCAGTCGAGTTTCCCGCATTTGGGGAAATCGCAGGGGTCAGCACAGCCGGAGTGCAATGGCTGAGCCTCGCCCTGGGAGAACCACCTTCGTGATCATGGTATCTCCCCTGCCAGGTAAGTATGAGTTGGAATTGACCAGCTAGAACCCCCCGGCCGAGGGCACGCCTCCACCAGCTTACGGAAGGGCTTTCTGGGGGTCTGGCAAACTAGCCTCAATCATAGCTATTCCACGAGCAAGGCACATCATCATCCTCATCAACCCTGTAAAACAGTCAGGAGCGTAGTGTGTGTGGGTTTTTTCTTCTTTTTCTTTTTTTTTCAAGGTTTTGGGTAGCCCACGTGGGAGGCCTCGGAAATGTCTTTATGCACGCAAAGGCGTATGAAACAGTCCCAGTCTACACTGCAGCAGCACATATATTTGCATAGAGGGGCGGCACTTAAGCAGCCAGCCACGGCGCAGCTTTCCGCTGTGAAACAAGGCCTGTGGCCTATTGCATAGGAATACGCATGCATGTGGCTTCTACCTACAGAATTGGCAGGCCCCAGGAGGATGCTAGGCAGGCCTGAGAAAGGTACGGAGGCACTGCACACTGCACGAAACAAGCTGACAAGAAGAAGTCTTGTTTGTTGAACTGTCTTTAACCAAGCATGATCAGGGGAAAGCGCGAACGCAGTCCCCCACTACCACAAATTATGCAGTCGAGTTTCCCGCATTTGGGGAAATCGCAGGGGTCAGCACAGCCGGAGTGCAATGGCTGAGCCTCGCCCTGGGAGAACCACCTTCGTGATCATGGTATCTCCCCTGCCAGGTAAGTATGAGTTGGAATTGACCAGCTAGAACCCCCCGGCCGAGGGCACGCCTCCACCAGCTTACGGAAGGGCTTTCTGGGGGTCTGGCAAACTAGCCTCAATCATAGCTATTCCACGAGCAAGGCACATCATCATCCTCATCAACCCTGTAAAACAGTCAGGAGCGTAGTGTGTGTGGGTTTTTTCTTCTTTTTCTTTTTTTTTCAAGGTTTTGGGTAGCCCACGTGGGAGGCCTCGGAAATGTCTTTATGCACGCAAAGGCGTATGAAACAGTCCCAGTCTACACTGCAGCAGCACATATATTTGCATAGAGGGGCGGCACTTAAGCAGCCAGCCACGGCGCAGCTTTCCGCTGTGAAACAAGGCCTGTGGCCTATTGCATAGGAATACGCATGCATGTGGCTTCTACCTACAGAATTGGCAGGCCCCAGGAGGATGCTAGGCAGGCCTGAGAAAGGTACGGAGGCACTGCACACTGCACGAAACAAGCTGACAAGAAGAAGTCTTGTTTGTTGAACTGTCTTTAACCAAGCATGATCAGGGGAAAGCGCGAACGCAGTCCCCCACTACCACAAATTATGCAGTCGAGTTTCCCGCATTTGGGGAAATCCAAGGGGTCAGCACAGCCGGAGTGCAATGGCTGAGCCTCGCCCTGGGAGAACCACCTTCGTGATCATGGTATCTCCCCTGCCAGGTAAGTATGAGTTGGAATTGACCAGCTAGAACCCCCCGGCCGAGGGCACGCCTCCACCAGCTTACGGAAGGGCTTTCTGGGGGTCTGGCAAACTAGCCTCAATCATAGCTATTCCACGAGCAAGGCACATCATCATCCTCATCAACCCTGTAAAACAGTCAGGAGCGTAGTGTGTGTGGGTTTTTTCTTCTTTTTCTTTTTTTTTCAAGGTTTTGGGTAGCCCACGTGGGAGGCCTCGGAAATGTCTTTATGCACGCAAAGGCGTATGAAACAGTCCCAGTCTACACTGCAGCAGCACATATATTTGCATAGAGGGGCGGCACTTAAGCAGCCAGCCACGGCGCAGCTTTCCGCTGTGAAACAAGGCCTGTGGCCTATTGCATAGGAATACGCATGCATGTGGCTTCTACCTACAGAATTGGCAGGCCCCAGGAGGATGCTAGGCAGGCCTGAGAAAGGTACGGAGGCACTGCACACTGCACGAAACAAGCTGACAAGAAGAAGTCTTGTTTGTTGAACTGTCTTTAACCAAGCATGATCAGGGGAAAGCGCGAACGCAGTCCCCCACTACCACAAATTATGCAGTCGAGTTTCCCGCATTTGGGGAAATCGCAGGGGTCAGCACAGCCGGAGTGCAATGGCTGAGCCTCGCCCTGGGAGAACCACCTTCGTGATCATGGTATCTCCCCTGCCAGGTAAGTATGAGTTGGAATTGACCAGCTAGAACCCCCCGGCCGAGGGCACGCCTCCACCAGCTTACGGAAGGGCTTTCTGGGGGTCTGGCAAACTAGCCTCAATCATAGCTATTCCACGAGCAAGGCACATCATCATCCTCATCAACCCTGTAAAACAGTCAGGAGCGTAGTGTGTGTGGGTTTTTTCTTCTTTTTCTTTTTTTTTCAAGGTTTTGGGTAGCCCACGTGGGAGGCCTCGGAAATGTCTTTATGCACGCAAAGGCGTATGAAACAGTCCCAGTCTACACTGCAGCAGCACATATATTTGCATAGAGGGGCGGCACTTAAGCAGCCAGCCACGGCGCAGCTTTCCGCTGTGAAACAAGGCCTGTGGCCTATTGCATAGGAATACGCATGCATGTGGCTTCTACCTACAGAATTGGCAGGCCCCAGGAGGATGCTAGGCAGGCCTGAGAAAGGTACGGAGGCACTGCACACTGCACGAAACAAGCTGACAAGAAGAAGTCTTGTTTGTTGAACTGTCTTTAACCAAGCATGATCAGGGGAAAGCGCGAACGCAGTCCCCCACTACCACAAATTATGCAGTCGAGTTTCCCGCATTTGGGGAAATCGCAGGGGTCAGCACAGCCGGAGTGCAATGGCTGAGCCTCGCCCTGGGAGAACCACCTTCGTGATCATGGTATCTCCCCTGCCAGGTAAGTATGAGTTGGAATTGACCAGCTAGAACCCCCCGGCCGAGGGCACGCCTCCACCAGCTTACGGAAGGGCTTTCTGGGGGTCTGGCAAACTAGCCTCAATCATAGCTATTCCACGAGCAAGGCACATCATCATCCTCATCAACCCTGTAAAACAGTCAGGAGCGTAGTGTGTGTGGGTTTTTTCTTCTTTTTCTTTTTTTTTCAAGGTTTTGGGTAGCCCACGTGGGAGGCCTCGGAAATGTCTTTATGCACGCAAAGGCGTATGAAACAGTCCCAGTCTACACTGCAGCAGCACATATATTTGCATAGAGGGGCGGCACTTAAGCAGCCAGCCACGGCGCAGCTTTCCGCTGTGAAACAAGGCCTGTGGCCTATTGCATAGGAATACGCATGCATGTGGCTTCTACCTACAGAATTGGCAGGCCCCAGGAGGATGCTAGGCAGGCCTGAGAAAGGTACGGAGGCACTGCACACTGCACGAAACAAGCTGACAAGAAGAAGTCTTGTTTGTTGAACTGTCTTTAACCAAGCATGATCAGGGGAAAGCGCGAACGCAGTCCCCCACTACCACAAATTATGCAGTCGAGTTTCCCGCATTTGGGGAAATCGCAGGGGTCAGCACAGCCGGAGTGCAATGGCTGAGCCTCGCCCTGGGAGAACCACCTTCGTGATCATGGTATCTCCCCTGCCAGGTAAGTATGAGTTGGAATTGACCAGCTAGAACCCCCCGGCCGAGGGCACGCCTCCACCAGCTTACGGAAGGGCTTTCTGGGGGTCTGGCAAACTAGCCTCAATCATAGCTATTCCACGAGCAAGGCACATCATCATCCTCATCAACCCTGTAAAACAGTCAGGAGCGTAGTGTGTGTGGGTTTTTTCTTCTTTTTCTTTTTTTTTCAAGGTTTTGGGTAGCCCACGTGGGAGGCCTCGGAAATGTCTTTATGCACGCAAAGGCGTATGAAACAGTCCCAGTCTACACTGCAGCAGCACATATATTTGCATAGAGGGGCGGCACTTAAGCAGCCAGCCACGGCGCAGCTTTCCGCTGTGAAACAAGGCCTGTGGCCTATTGCATAGGAATACGCATGCATGTGGCTTCTACCTACAGAATTGGCAGGCCCCAGGAGGATGCTAGGCAGGCCTGAGAAAGGTACGGAGGCACTGCACACTGCACGAAACAAGCTGACAAGAAGAAGTCTTGTTTGTTGAACTGTCTTTAACCAAGCATGATCAGGGGAAAGCGCGAACGCAGTCCCCCACTACCACAAATTATGCAGTCGAGTTTCCCGCATTTGGGGAAATCGCAGGGGTCAGCACAGCCGGAGTGCAATGGCTGAGCCTCGCCCTGGGAGAACCACCTTCGTGATCATGGTATCTCCCCTGCCAGGTAAGTATGAGTTGGAATTGACCAGCTAGAACCCCCCGGCCGAGGGCACGCCTCCACCAGCTTACGGAAGGGCTTTCTGGGGGTCTGGCAAACTAGCCTCAATCATAGCTATTCCACGAGCAAGGCACATCATCATCCTCATCAACCCTGTAAAACAGTCAGGAGCGTAGTGTGTGTGGGTTTTTTCTTCTTTTTCTTTTTTTTTCAAGGTTTTGGGTAGCCCACGTGGGAGGCCTCGGAAATGTCTTTATGCACGCAAAGGCGTATGAAACAGTCCCAGTCTACACTGCAGCAGCACATATATTTGCATAGAGGGGCGGCACTTAAGCAGCCAGCCACGGCGCAGCTTTCCGCTGTGAAACAAGGCCTGTGGCCTATTGCATAGGAATACGCATGCATGTGGCTTCTACCTACAGAATTGGCAGGCCCCAGGAGGATGCTAGGCAGGCCTGAGAAAGGTACGGAGGCACTGCACACTGCACGAAACAAGCTGACAAGAAGAAGTCTTGTTTGTTGAACTGTCTTTAACCAAGCATGATCAGGGGAAAGCGCGAACGCAGTCCCCCACTACCACAAATTATGCAGTCGAGTTTCCCGCATTTGGGGAAATCGCAGGGGTCAGCACAGCCGGAGTGCAATGGCTGAGCCTCGCCCTGGGAGAACCACCTTCGTGATCATGGTATCTCCCCTGCCAGGTAAGTATGAGTTGGAATTGACCAGCTAGAACCCCCCGGCCGAGGGCACGCCTCCACCAGCTTACGGAAGGGCTTTCTGGGGGTCTGGCAAACTAGCCTCAATCATAGCTATTCCACGAGCAAGGCACATCATCATCCTCATCAACCCTGTAAAACAGTCAGGAGCGTAGTGTGTGTGGGTTTTTTCTTCTTTTTCTTTTTTTTTCAAGGTTTTGGGTAGCCCACGTGGGAGGCCTCGGAAATGTCTTTATGCACGCAAAGGCGTATGAAACAGTCCCAGTCTACACTGCAGCAGCACATATATTTGCATAGAGGGGCGGCACTTAAGCAGCCAGCCACGGCGCAGCTTTCCGCTGTGAAACAAGGCCTGTGGCCTATTGCATAGGAATACGCATGCATGTGGCTTCTACCTACAGAATTGGCAGGCCCCAGGAGGATGCTAGGCAGGCCTGAGAAAGGTACGGAGGCACTGCACACTGCACGAAACAAGCTGACAAGAAGAAGTCTTGTTTGTTGAACTGTCTTTAACCAAGCATGATCAGGGGAAAGCGCGAACGCAGTCCCCCACTACCACAAATTATGCAGTCGAGTTTCCCGCATTTGGGGAAATCGCAGGGGTCAGCACAGCCGGAGTGCAATGGCTGAGCCTCGCCCTGGGAGAACCACCTTCGTGATCATGGTATCTCCCCTGCCAGGTAAGTATGAGTTGGAATTGACCAGCTAGAACCCCCCGGCCGAGGGCACGCCTCCACCAGCTTACGGAAGGGCTTTCTGGGGGTCTGGCAAACTAGCCTCAATCATAGCTATTCCACGAGCAAGGCACATCATCATCCTCATCAACCCTGTAAAACAGTCAGGAGCGTAGTGTGTGTGGGTTTTTTCTTCTTTTTCTTTTTTTTTCAAGGTTTTGGGTAGCCCACGTGGGAGGCCTCGGAAATGTCTTTATGCACGCAAAGGCGTATGAAACAGTCCCAGTCTACACTGCAGCAGCACATATATTTGCATAGAGGGGCGGCACTTAAGCAGCCAGCCACGGCGCAGCTTTCCGCTGTGAAACAAGGCCTGTGGCCTATTGCATAGGAATACGCATGCATGTGGCTTCTACCTACAGAATTGGCAGGCCCCAGGAGGATGCTAGGCAGGCCTGAGAAAGGTACGGAGGCACTGCACACTGCACGAAACAAGCTGACAAGAAGAAGTCTTGTTTGTTGAACTGTCTTTAACCAAGCATGATCAGGGGAAAGCGCGAACGCAGTCCCCCACTACCACAAATTATGCAGTCGAGTTTCCCGCATTTGGGGAAATCGCAGGGGTCAGCACAGCCGGAGTGCAATGGCTGAGCCTCGCCCTGGGAGAACCACCTTCGTGATCATGGTATCTCCCCTGCCAGGTAAGTATGAGTTGGAATTGACCAGCTAGAACCCCCCGGCCGAGGGCACGCCTCCACCAGCTTACGGAAGGGCTTTCTGGGGGTCTGGCAAACTAGCCTCAATCATAGCTATTCCACGAGCAAGGCACATCATCATCCTCATCAACCCTGTAAAACAGTCAGGAGCGTAGTGTGTGTGGGTTTTTTCTTCTTTTTCTTTTTTTTTCAAGGTTTTGGGTAGCCCACGTGGGAGGCCTCGGAAATGTCTTTATGCACGCAAAGGCGTATGAAACAGTCCCAGTCTACACTGCAGCAGCACATATATTTGCATAGAGGGGCGGCACTTAAGCAGCCAGCCACGGCGCAGCTTTCCGCTGTGAAACAAGGCCTGTGGCCTATTGCATAGGAATACGCATGCATGTGGCTTCTACCTACAGAATTGGCAGGCCCCAGGAGGATGCTAGGCAGGCCTGAGAAAGGTACGGAGGCACTGCACACTGCACGAAACAAGCTGACAAGAAGAAGTCTTGTTTGTTGAACTGTCTTTAACCAAGCATGATCAGGGGAAAGCGCGAACGCAGTCCCCCACTACCACAAATTATGCAGTCGAGTTTCCCGCATTTGGGGAAATCGCAGGGGTCAGCACAGCCGGAGTGCAATGGCTGAGCCTCGCCCTGGGAGAACCACCTTCGTGATCATGGTATCTCCCCTGCCAGGTAAGTATGAGTTGGAATTGACCAGCTAGAACCCCCCGGCCGAGGGCACGCCTCCACCAGCTTACGGAAGGGCTTTCTGGGGGTCTGGCAAACTAGCCTCAATCATAGCTATTCCACGAGCAAGGCACATCATCATCCTCATCAACCCTGTAAAACAGTCAGGAGCGTAGTGTGTGTGGGTTTTTTCTTCTTTTTCTTTTTTTTTCAAGGTTTTGGGTAGCCCACGTGGGAGGCCTCGGAAATGTCTTTATGCACGCAAAGGCGTATGAAACAGTCCCAGTCTACACTGCAGCAGCACATATATTTGCATAGAGGGGCGGCACTTAAGCAGCCAGCCACGGCGCAGCTTTCCGCTGTGAAACAAGGCCTGTGGCCTATTGCATAGGAATACGCATGCATGTGGCTTCTACCTACAGAATTGGCAGGCCCCAGGAGGATGCTAGGCAGGCCTGAGAAAGGTACGGAGGCACTGCACACTGCACGAAACAAGCTGACAAGAAGAAGTCTTGTTTGTTGAACTGTCTTTAACCAAGCATGATCAGGGGAAAGCGCGAACGCAGTCCCCCACTACCACAAATTATGCAGTCGAGTTTCCCGCATTTGGGGAAATCGCAGGGGTCAGCACAGCCGGAGTGCAATGGCTGAGCCTCGCCCTGGGAGAACCACCTTCGTGATCATGGTATCTCCCCTGCCAGGTAAGTATGAGTTGGAATTGACCAGCTAGAACCCCCCGGCCGAGGGCACGCCTCCACCAGCTTACGGAAGGGCTTTCTGGGGGTCTGGCAAACTAGCCTCAATCATAGCTATTCCACGAGCAAGGCACATCATCATCCTCATCAACCCTGTAAAACAGTCAGGAGCGTAGTGTGTGTGGGTTTTTTCTTCTTTTTCTTTTTTTTTCAAGGTTTTGGGTAGCCCACGTGGGAGGCCTCGGAAATGTCTTTATGCACGCAAAGGCGTATGAAACAGTCCCAGTCTACACTGCAGCAGCACATATATTTGCATAGAGGGGCGGCACTTAAGCAGCCAGCCACGGCGCAGCTTTCCGCTGTGAAACAAGGCCTGTGGCCTATTGCATAGGAATACGCATGCATGTGGCTTCTACCTACAGAATTGGCAGGCCCCAGGAGGATGCTAGGCAGGCCTGAGAAAGGTACGGAGGCACTGCACACTGCACGAAACAAGCTGACAAGAAGAAGTCTTGTTTGTTGAACTGTCTTTAACCAAGCATGATCAGGGGAAAGCGCGAACGCAGTCCCCCACTACCACAAATTATGCAGTCGAGTTTCCCGCATTTGGGGAAATCGCAGGGGTCAGCACAGCCGGAGTGCAATGGCTGAGCCTCGCCCTGGGAGAACCACCTTCGTGATCATGGTATCTCCCCTGCCAGGTAAGTATGAGTTGGAATTGACCAGCTAGAACCCCCCGGCCGAGGGCACGCCTCCACCAGCTTACGGAAGGGCTTTCTGGGGGTCTGGCAAACTAGCCTCAATCATAGCTATTCCACGAGCAAGGCACATCATCATCCTCATCAACCCTGTAAAACAGTCAGGAGCGTAGTGTGTGTGGGTTTTTTCTTCTTTTTCTTTTTTTTTCAAGGTTTTGGGTAGCCCACGTGGGAGGCCTCGGAAATGTCTTTATGCACGCAAAGGCGTATGAAACAGTCCCAGTCTACACTGCAGCAGCACATATATTTGCATAGAGGGGCGGCACTTAAGCAGCCAGCCACGGCGCAGCTTTCCGCTGTGAAACAAGGCCTGTGGCCTATTGCATAGGAATACGCATGCATGTGGCTTCTACCTACAGAATTGGCAGGCCCCAGGAGGATGCTAGGCAGGCCTGAGAAAGGTACGGAGGCACTGCACACTGCACGAAACAAGCTGACAAGAAGAAGTCTTGTTTGTTGAACTGTCTTTAACCAAGCATGATCAGGGGAAAGCGCGAACGCAGTCCCCCACTACCACAAATTATGCAGTCGAGTTTCCCGCATTTGGGGAAATCGCAGGGGTCAGCACAGCCGGAGTGCAATGGCTGAGCCTCGCCCTGGGAGAACCACCTTCGTGATCATGGTATCTCCCCTGCCAGGTAAGTATGAGTTGGAATTGACCAGCTAGAACCCCCCGGCCGAGGGCACGCCTCCACCAGCTTACGGAAGGGCTTTCTGGGGGTCTGGCAAACTAGCCTCAATCATAGCTATTCCACGAGCAAGGCACATCATCATCCTCATCAACCCTGTAAAACAGTCAGGAGCGTAGTGTGTGTGGGTTTTTTCTTCTTTTTCTTTTTTTTTCAAGGTTTTGGGTAGCCCACGTGGGAGGCCTCGGAAATGTCTTTATGCACGCAAAGGCGTATGAAACAGTCCCAGTCTACACTGCAGCAGCACATATATTTGCATAGAGGGGCGGCACTTAAGCAGCCAGCCACGGCGCAGCTTTCCGCTGTGAAACAAGGCCTGTGGCCTATTGCATAGGAATACGCATGCATGTGGCTTCTACCTACAGAATTGGCAGGCCCCAGGAGGATGCTAGGCAGGCCTGAGAAAGGTACGGAGGCACTGCACACTGCACGAAACAAGCTGACAAGAAGAAGTCTTGTTTGTTGAACTGTCTTTAACCAAGCATGATCAGGGGAAAGCGCGAACGCAGTCCCCCACTACCACAAATTATGCAGTCGAGTTTCCCGCATTTGGGGAAATCGCAGGGGTCAGCACAGCCGGAGTGCAATGGCTGAGCCTCGCCCTGGGAGAACCACCTTCGTGATCATGGTATCTCCCCTGCCAGGTAAGTATGAGTTGGAATTGACCAGCTAGAACCCCCCGGCCGAGGGCACGCCTCCACCAGCTTACGGAAGGGCTTTCTGGGGGTCTGGCAAACTAGCCTCAATCATAGCTATTCCACGAGCAAGGCACATCATCATCCTCATCAACCCTGTAAAACAGTCAGGAGCGTAGTGTGTGTGGGTTTTTTCTTCTTTTTCTTTTTTTTTCAAGGTTTTGGGTAGCCCACGTGGGAGGCCTCGGAAATGTCTTTATGCACGCAAAGGCGTATGAAACAGTCCCAGTCTACACTGCAGCAGCACATATATTTGCATAGAGGGGCGGCACTTAAGCAGCCAGCCACGGCGCAGCTTTCCGCTGTGAAACAAGGCCTGTGGCCTATTGCATAGGAATACGCATGCATGTGGCTTCTACCTACAGAATTGGCAGGCCCCAGGAGGATGCTAGGCAGGCCTGAGAAAGGTACGGAGGCACTGCACACTGCACGAAACAAGCTGACAAGAAGAAGTCTTGTTTGTTGAACTGTCTTTAACCAAGCATGATCAGGGGAAAGCGCGAACGCAGTCCCCCACTACCACAAATTATGCAGTCGAGTTTCCCGCATTTGGGGAAATCGCAGGGGTCAGCACAGCCGGAGTGCAATGGCTGAGCCTCGCCCTGGGAGAACCACCTTCGTGATCATGGTATCTCCCCTGCCAGGTAAGTATGAGTTGGAATTGACCAGCTAGAACCCCCCGGCCGAGGGCACGCCTCCACCAGCTTACGGAAGGGCTTTCTGGGGGTCTGGCAAACTAGCCTCAATCATAGCTATTCCACGAGCAAGGCACATCATCATCCTCATCAACCCTGTAAAACAGTCAGGAGCGTAGTGTGTGTGGGTTTTTTCTTCTTTTTCTTTTTTTTTCAAGGTTTTGGGTAGCCCACGTGGGAGGCCTCGGAAATGTCTTTATGCACGCAAAGGCGTATGAAACAGTCCCAGTCTACACTGCAGCAGCACATATATTTGCATAGAGGGGCGGCACTTAAGCAGCCAGCCACGGCGCAGCTTTCCGCTGTGAAACAAGGCCTGTGGCCTATTGCATAGGAATACGCATGCATGTGGCTTCTACCTACAGAATTGGCAGGCCCCAGGAGGATGCTAGGCAGGCCTGAGAAAGGTACGGAGGCACTGCACACTGCACGAAACAAGCTGACAAGAAGAAGTCTTGTTTGTTGAACTGTCTTTAACCAAGCATGATCAGGGGAAAGCGCGAACGCAGTCCCCCACTACCACAAATTATGCAGTCGAGTTTCCCGCATTTGGGGAAATCGCAGGGGTCAGCACAGCCGGAGTGCAATGGCTGAGCCTCGCCCTGGGAGAACCACCTTCGTGATCATGGTATCTCCCCTGCCAGGTAAGTATGAGTTGGAATTGACCAGCTAGAACCCCCCGGCCGAGGGCACGCCTCCACCAGCTTACGGAAGGGCTTTCTGGGGGTCTGGCAAACTAGCCTCAATCATAGCTATTCCACGAGCAAGGCACATCATCATCCTCATCAACCCTGTAAAACAGTCAGGAGCGTAGTGTGTGTGGGTTTTTTCTTCTTTTTCTTTTTTTTTCAAGGTTTTGGGTAGCCCACGTGGGAGGCCTCGGAAATGTCTTTATGCACGCAAAGGCGTATGAAACAGTCCCAGTCTACACTGCAGCAGCACATATATTTGCATAGAGGGGCGGCACTTAAGCAGCCAGCCACGGCGCAGCTTTCCGCTGTGAAACAAGGCCTGTGGCCTATTGCATAGGAATACGCATGCATGTGGCTTCTACCTACAGAATTGGCAGGCCCCAGGAGGATGCTAGGCAGGCCTGAGAAAGGTACGGAGGCACTGCACACTGCACGAAACAAGCTGACAAGAAGAAGTCTTGTTTGTTGAACTGTCTTTAACCAAGCATGATCAGGGGAAAGCGCGAACGCAGTCCCCCACTACCACAAATTATGCAGTCGAGTTTCCCGCATTTGGGGAAATCGCAGGGGTCAGCACAGCCGGAGTGCAATGGCTGAGCCTCGCCCTGGGAGAACCACCTTCGTGATCATGGTATCTCCCCTGCCAGGTAAGTATGAGTTGGAATTGACCAGCTAGAACCCCCCGGCCGAGGGCACGCCTCCACCAGCTTACGGAAGGGCTTTCTGGGGGTCTGGCAAACTAGCCTCAATCATAGCTATTCCACGAGCAAGGCACATCATCATCCTCATCAACCCTGTAAAACAGTCAGGAGCGTAGTGTGTGTGGGTTTTTTCTTCTTTTTCTTTTTTTTTCAAGGTTTTGGGTAGCCCACGTGGGAGGCCTCGGAAATGTCTTTATGCACGCAAAGGCGTATGAAACAGTCCCAGTCTACACTGCAGCAGCACATATATTTGCATAGAGGGGCGGCACTTAAGCAGCCAGCCACGGCGCAGCTTTCCGCTGTGAAACAAGGCCTGTGGCCTATTGCATAGGAATACGCATGCATGTGGCTTCTACCTACAGAATTGGCAGGCCCCAGGAGGATGCTAGGCAGGCCTGAGAAAGGTACGGAGGCACTGCACACTGCACGAAACAAGCTGACAAGAAGAAGTCTTGTTTGTTGAACTGTCTTTAACCAAGCATGATCAGGGGAAAGCGCGAACGCAGTCCCCCACTACCACAAATTATGCAGTCGAGTTTCCCGCATTTGGGGAAATCGCAGGGGTCAGCACAGCCGGAGTGCAATGGCTGAGCCTCGCCCTGGGAGAACCACCTTCGTGATCATGGTATCTCCCCTGCCAGGTAAGTATGAGTTGGAATTGACCAGCTAGAACCCCCCGGCCGAGGGCACGCCTCCACCAGCTTACGGAAGGGCTTTCTGGGGGTCTGGCAAACTAGCCTCAATCATAGCTATTCCACGAGCAAGGCACATCATCATCCTCATCAACCCTGTAAAACAGTCAGGAGCGTAGTGTGTGTGGGTTTTTTCTTCTTTTTCTTTTTTTTTCAAGGTTTTGGGTAGCCCACGTGGGAGGCCTCGGAAATGTCTTTATGCACGCAAAGGCGTATGAAACAGTCCCAGTCTACACTGCAGCAGCACATATATTTGCATAGAGGGGCGGCACTTAAGCAGCCAGCCACGGCGCAGCTTTCCGCTGTGAAACAAGGCCTGTGGCCTATTGCATAGGAATACGCATGCATGTGGCTTCTACCTACAGAATTGGCAGGCCCCAGGAGGATGCTAGGCAGGCCTGAGAAAGGTACGGAGGCACTGCACACTGCACGAAACAAGCTGACAAGAAGAAGTCTTGTTTGTTGAACTGTCTTTAACCAAGCATGATCAGGGGAAAGCGCGAACGCAGTCCCCCACTACCACAAATTATGCAGTCGAGTTTCCCGCATTTGGGGAAATCGCAGGGGTCAGCACAGCCGGAGTGCAATGGCTGAGCCTCGCCCTGGGAGAACCACCTTCGTGATCATGGTATCTCCCCTGCCAGGTAAGTATGAGTTGGAATTGACCAGCTAGAACCCCCCGGCCGAGGGCACGCCTCCACCAGCTTACGGAAGGGCTTTCTGGGGGTCTGGCAAACTAGCCTCAATCATAGCTATTCCACGAGCAAGGCACATCATCATCCTCATCAACCCTGTAAAACAGTCAGGAGCGTAGTGTGTGTGGGTTTTTTCTTCTTTTTCTTTTTTTTTCAAGGTTTTGGGTAGCCCACGTGGGAGGCCTCGGAAATGTCTTTATGCACGCAAAGGCGTATGAAACAGTCCCAGTCTACACTGCAGCAGCACATATATTTGCATAGAGGGGCGGCACTTAAGCAGCCAGCCACGGCGCAGCTTTCCGCTGTGAAACAAGGCCTGTGGCCTATTGCATAGGAATACGCATGCATGTGGCTTCTACCTACAGAATTGGCAGGCCCCAGGAGGATGCTAGGCAGGCCTGAGAAAGGTACGGAGGCACTGCACACTGCACGAAACAAGCTGACAAGAAGAAGTCTTGTTTGTTGAACTGTCTTTAACCAAGCATGATCAGGGGAAAGCGCGAACGCAGTCCCCCACTACCACAAATTATGCAGTCGAGTTTCCCGCATTTGGGGAAATCGCAGGGGTCAGCACAGCCGGAGTGCAATGGCTGAGCCTCGCCCTGGGAGAACCACCTTCGTGATCATGGTATCTCCCCTGCCAGGTAAGTATGAGTTGGAATTGACCAGCTAGAACCCCCCGGCCGAGGGCACGCCTCCACCAGCTTACGGAAGGGCTTTCTGGGGGTCTGGCAAACTAGCCTCAATCATAGCTATTCCACGAGCAAGGCACATCATCATCCTCATCAACCCTGTAAAACAGTCAGGAGCGTAGTGTGTGTGGGTTTTTTCTTCTTTTTCTTTTTTTTTCAAGGTTTTGGGTAGCCCACGTGGGAGGCCTCGGAAATGTCTTTATGCACGCAAAGGCGTATGAAACAGTCCCAGTCTACACTGCAGCAGCACATATATTTGCATAGAGGGGCGGCACTTAAGCAGCCAGCCACGGCGCAGCTTTCCGCTGTGAAACAAGGCCTGTGGCCTATTGCATAGGAATACGCATGCATGTGGCTTCTACCTACAGAATTGGCAGGCCCCAGGAGGATGCTAGGCAGGCCTGAGAAAGGTACGGAGGCACTGCACACTGCACGAAACAAGCTGACAAGAAGAAGTCTTGTTTGTTGAACTGTCTTTAACCAAGCATGATCAGGGGAAAGCGCGAACGCAGTCCCCCACTACCACAAATTATGCAGTCGAGTTTCCCGCATTTGGGGAAATCGCAGGGGTCAGCACAGCCGGAGTGCAATGGCTGAGCCTCGCCCTGGGAGAACCACCTTCGTGATCATGGTATCTCCCCTGCCAGGTAAGTATGAGTTGGAATTGACCAGCTAGAACCCCCCGGCCGAGGGCACGCCTCCACCAGCTTACGGAAGGGCTTTCTGGGGGTCTGGCAAACTAGCCTCAATCATAGCTATTCCACGAGCAAGGCACATCATCATCCTCATCAACCCTGTAAAACAGTCAGGAGCGTAGTGTGTGTGGGTTTTTTCTTCTTTTTCTTTTTTTTTCAAGGTTTTGGGTAGCCCACGTGGGAGGCCTCGGAAATGTCTTTATGCACGCAAAGGCGTATGAAACAGTCCCAGTCTACACTGCAGCAGCACATATATTTGCATAGAGGGGCGGCACTTAAGCAGCCAGCCACGGCGCAGCTTTCCGCTGTGAAACAAGGCCTGTGGCCTATTGCATAGGAATACGCATGCATGTGGCTTCTACCTACAGAATTGGCAGGCCCCAGGAGGATGCTAGGCAGGCCTGAGAAAGGTACGGAGGCACTGCACACTGCACGAAACAAGCTGACAAGAAGAAGTCTTGTTTGTTGAACTGTCTTTAACCAAGCATGCTCAGGGGAAAGCGCGAACGCAGTCCCCCACTACCACAAATTATGCAGTCGAGTTTCCCGCATTTGGGGAAATCGCAGGGGTCAGCACAGCCGGAGTGCAATGGCTGAGCCTCGCCCTGGGAGAACCACCTTCGTGATCATGGTATCTCCCCTGCCAGGTAAGTATGAGTTGGAATTGACCAGCTAGAACCCCCCGGCCGAGGGCACGCCTCCACCAGCTTACGGAAGGGCTTTCTGGGGGTCTGGCAAACTAGCCTCAATCATAGCTATTCCACGAGCAAGGCACATCATCATCCTCATCAACCCTGTAAAACAGTCAGGAGCGTAGTGTGTGTGGGTTTTTTCTTCTTTTTCTTTTTTTTTCAAGGTTTTGGGTAGCCCACGTGGGAGGCCTCGGAAATGTCTTTATGCACGCAAAGGCGTATGAAACAGTCCCAGTCTACACTGCAGCAGCACATATATTTGCATAGAGGGGCGGCACTTAAGCAGCCAGCCACGGCGCAGCTTTCCGCTGTGAAACAAGGCCTGTGGCCTATTGCATAGGAATACGCATGCATGTGGCTTCTACCTACAGAATTGGCAGGCCCCAGGAGGATGCTAGGCAGGCCTGAGAAAGGTACGGAGGCACTGCACACTGCACGAAACAAGCTGACAAGAAGAAGTCTTGTTTGTTGAACTGTCTTTAACCAAGCATGATCAGGGGAAAGCGCGAACGCAGTCCCCCACTACCACAAATTATGCAGTCGAGTTTCCCGCATTTGGGGAAATCGCAGGGGTCAGCACAGCCGGAGTGCAATGGCTGAGCCTCGCCCTGGGAGAACCACCTTCGTGATCATGGTATCTCCCCTGCCAGGTAAGTATGAGTTGGAATTGACCAGCTAGAACCCCCCGGCCGAGGGCACGCCTCCACCAGCTTACGGAAGGGCTTTCTGGGGGTCTGGCAAACTAGCCTCAATCATAGCTATTCCACGAGCAAGGCACATCATCATCCTCATCAACCCTGTAAAACAGTCAGGAGCGTAGTGTGTGTGGGTTTTTTCTTCTTTTTCTTTTTTTTTCAAGGTTTTGGGTAGCCCACGTGGGAGGCCTCGGAAATGTCTTTATGCACGCAAAGGCGTATGAAACAGTCCCAGTCTACACTGCAGCAGCACATATATTTGCATAGAGGGGCGGCACTTAAGCAGCCAGCCACGGCGCAGCTTTCCGCTGTGAAACAAGGCCTGTGGCCTATTGCATAGGAATACGCATGCATGTGGCTTCTACCTACAGAATTGGCAGGCCCCAGGAGGATGCTAGGCAGGCCTGAGAAAGGTACGGAGGCACTGCACACTGCACGAAACAAGCTGACAAGAAGAAGTCTTGTTTGTTGAACTGTCTTTAACCAAGCATGATCAGGGGAAAGCGCGAACGCAGTCCCCCACTACCACAAATTATGCAGTCGAGTTTCCCGCATTTGGGGAAATCGCAGGGGTCAGCACAGCCGGAGTGCAATGGCTGAGCCTCGCCCTGGGAGAACCACCTTCGTGATCATGGTATCTCCCCTGCCAGGTAAGTATGAGTTGGAATTGACCAGCTAGAACCCCCCGGCCGAGGGCACGCCTCCACCAGCTTACGGAAGGGCTTTCTGGGGGTCTGGCAAACTAGCCTCAATCATAGCTATTCCACGAGCAAGGCACATCATCATCCTCATCAACCCTGTAAAACAGTCAGGAGCGTAGTGTGTGTGGGTTTTTTCTTCTTTTTCTTTTTTTTTCAAGGTTTTGGGTAGCCCACGTGGGAGGCCTCGGAAATGTCTTTATGCACGCAAAGGCGTATGAAACAGTCCCAGTCTACACTGCAGCAGCACATATATTTGCATAGAGGGGCGGCACTTAAGCAGCCAGCCACGGCGCAGCTTTCCGCTGTGAAACAAGGCCTGTGGCCTATTGCATAGGAATACGCATGCATGTGGCTTCTACCTACAGAATTGGCAGGCCCCAGGAGGATGCTAGGCAGGCCTGAGAAAGGTACGGAGGCACTGCACACTGCACGAAACAAGCTGACAAGAAGAAGTCTTGTTTGTTGAACTGTCTTTAACCAAGCATGATCAGGGGAAAGCGCGAACGCAGTCCCCCACTACCACAAATTATGCAGTCGAGTTTCCCGCATTTGGGGAAATCGCAGGGGTCAGCACAGCCGGAGTGCAATGGCTGAGCCTCGCCCTGGGAGAACCACCTTCGTGATCATGGTATCTCCCCTGCCAGGTAAGTATGAGTTGGAATTGACCAGCTAGAACCCCCCGGCCGAGGGCACGCCTCCACCAGCTTACGGAAGGGCTTTCTGGGGGTCTGGCAAACTAGCCTCAATCATAGCTATTCCACGAGCAAGGCACATCATCATCCTCATCAACCCTGTAAAACAGTCAGGAGCGTAGTGTGTGTGGGTTTTTTCTTCTTTTTCTTTTTTTTTCAAGGTTTTGGGTAGCCCACGTGGGAGGCCTCGGAAATGTCTTTATGCACGCAAAGGCGTATGAAACAGTCCCAGTCTACACTGCAGCAGCACATATATTTGCATAGAGGGGCGGCACTTAAGCAGCCAGCCACGGCGCAGCTTTCCGCTGTGAAACAAGGCCTGTGGCCTATTGCATAGGAATACGCATGCATGTGGCTTCTACCTACAGAATTGGCAGGCCCCAGGAGGATGCTAGGCAGGCCTGAGAAAGGTACGGAGGCACTGCACACTGCACGAAACAAGCTGACAAGAAGAAGTCTTGTTTGTTGAACTGTCTTTAACCAAGCATGATCAGGGGAAAGCGCGAACGCAGTCCCCCACTACCACAAATTATGCAGTCGAGTTTCCCGCATTTGGGGAAATCGCAGGGGTCAGCACAGCCGGAGTGCAATGGCTGAGCCTCGCCCTGGGAGAACCACCTTCGTGATCATGGTATCTCCCCTGCCAGGTAAGTATGAGTTGGAATTGACCAGCTAGAACCCCCCGGCCGAGGGCACGCCTCCACCAGCTTACGGAAGGGCTTTCTGGGGGTCTGGCAAACTAGCCTCAATCATAGCTATTCCACGAGCAAGGCACATCATCATCCTCATCAACCCTGTAAAACAGTCAGGAGCGTAGTGTGTGTGGGTTTTTTCTTCTTTTTCTTTTTTTTTCAAGGTTTTGGGTAGCCCACGTGGGAGGCCTCGGAAATGTCTTTATGCACGCAAAGGCGTATGAAACAGTCCCAGTCTACACTGCAGCAGCACATATATTTGCATAGAGGGGCGGCACTTAAGCAGCCAGCCACGGCGCAGCTTTCCGCTGTGAAACAAGGCCTGTGGCCTATTGCATAGGAATACGCATGCATGTGGCTTCTACCTACAGAATTGGCAGGCCCCAGGAGGATGCTAGGCAGGCCTGAGAAAGGTACGGAGGCACTGCACACTGCACGAAACAAGCTGACAAGAAGAAGTCTTGTTTGTTGAACTGTCTTTAACCAAGCATGATCAGGGGAAAGCGCGAACGCAGTCCCCCACTACCACAAATTATGCAGTCGAGTTTCCCGCATTTGGGGAAATCGCAGGGGTCAGCACAGCCGGAGTGCAATGGCTGAGCCTCGCCCTGGGAGAACCACCTTCGTGATCATGGTATCTCCCCTGCCAGGTAAGTATGAGTTGGAATTGACCAGCTAGAACCCCCCGGCCGAGGGCACGCCTCCACCAGCTTACGGAAGGGCTTTCTGGGGGTCTGGCAAACTAGCCTCAATCATAGCTATTCCACGAGCAAGGCACATCATCATCCTCATCAACCCTGTAAAACAGTCAGGAGCGTAGTGTGTGTGGGTTTTTTCTTCTTTTTCTTTTTTTTTCAAGGTTTTGGGTAGCCCACGTGGGAGGCCTCGGAAATGTCTTTATGCACGCAAAGGCGTATGAAACAGTCCCAGTCTACACTGCAGCAGCACATATATTTGCATAGAGGGGCGGCACTTAAGCAGCCAGCCACGGCGCAGCTTTCCGCTGTGAAACAAGGCCTGTGGCCTATTGCATAGGAATACGCATGCATGTGGCTTCTACCTACAGAATTGGCAGGCCCCAGGAGGATGCTAGGCAGGCCTGAGAAAGGTACGGAGGCACTGCACACTGCACGAAACAAGCTGACAAGAAGAAGTCTTGTTTGTTGAACTGTCTTTAACCAAGCATGATCAGGGGAAAGCGCGAACGCAGTCCCCCACTACCACAAATTATGCAGTCGAGTTTCCCGCATTTGGGGAAATCGCAGGGGTCAGCACAGCCGGAGTGCAATGGCTGAGCCTCGCCCTGGGAGAACCACCTTCGTGATCATGGTATCTCCCCTGCCAGGTAAGTATGAGTTGGAATTGACCAGCTAGAACCCCCCGGCCGAGGGCACGCCTCCACCAGCTTACGGAAGGGCTTTCTGGGGGTCTGGCAAACTAGCCTCAATCATAGCTATTCCACGAGCAAGGCACATCATCATCCTCATCAACCCTGTAAAACAGTCAGGAGCGTAGTGTGTGTGGGTTTTTTCTTCTTTTTCTTTTTTTTTCAAGGTTTTGGGTAGCCCACGTGGGAGGCCTCGGAAATGTCTTTATGCACGCAAAGGCGTATGAAACAGTCCCAGTCTACACTGCAGCAGCACATATATTTGCATAGAGGGGCGGCACTTAAGCAGCCAGCCACGGCGCAGCTTTCCGCTGTGAAACAAGGCCTGTGGCCTATTGCATAGGAATACGCATGCATGTGGCTTCTACCTACAGAATTGGCAGGCCCCAGGAGGATGCTAGGCAGGCCTGAGAAAGGTACGGAGGCACTGCACACTGCACGAAACAAGCTGACAAGAAGAAGTCTTGTTTGTTGAACTGTCTTTAACCAAGCATGATCAGGGGAAAGCGCGAACGCAGTCCCCCACTACCACAAATTATGCAGTCGAGTTTCCCGCATTTGGGGAAATCGCAGGGGTCAGCACAGCCGGAGTGCAATGGCTGAGCCTCGCCCTGGGAGAACCACCTTCGTGATCATGGTATCTCCCCTGCCAGGTAAGTATGAGTTGGAATTGACCAGCTAGAACCCCCCGGCCGAGGGCACGCCTCCACCAGCTTACGGAAGGGCTTTCTGGGGGTCTGGCAAACTAGCCTCAATCATAGCTATTCCACGAGCAAGGCACATCATCATCCTCATCAACCCTGTAAAACAGTCAGGAGCGTAGTGTGTGTGGGTTTTTTCTTCTTTTTCTTTTTTTTTCAAGGTTTTGGGTAGCCCACGTGGGAGGCCTCGGAAATGTCTTTATGCACGCAAAGGCGTATGAAACAGTCCCAGTCTACACTGCAGCAGCACATATATTTGCATAGAGGGGCGGCACTTAAGCAGCCAGCCACGGCGCAGCTTTCCGCTGTGAAACAAGGCCTGTGGCCTATTGCATAGGAATACGCATGCATGTGGCTTCTACCTACAGAATTGGCAGGCCCCAGGAGGATGCTAGGCAGGCCTGAGAAAGGTACGGAGGCACTGCACACTGCACGAAACAAGCTGACAAGAAGAAGTCTTGTTTGTTGAACTGTCTTTAACCAAGCATGATCAGGGGAAAGCGCGAACGCAGTCCCCCACTACCACAAATTATGCAGTCGAGTTTCCCGCATTTGGGGAAATCGCAGGGGTCAGCACAGCCGGAGTGCAATGGCTGAGCCTCGCCCTGGGAGAACCACCTTCGTGATCATGGTATCTCCCCTGCCAGGTAAGTATGAGTTGGAATTGACCAGCTAGAACCCCCCGGCCGAGGGCACGCCTCCACCAGCTTACGGAAGGGCTTTCTGGGGGTCTGGCAAACTAGCCTCAATCATAGCTATTCCACGAGCAAGGCACATCATCATCCTCATCAACCCTGTAAAACAGTCAGGAGCGTAGTGTGTGTGGGTTTTTTCTTCTTTTTCTTTTTTTTTCAAGGTTTTGGGTAGCCCACGTGGGAGGCCTCGGAAATGTCTTTATGCACGCAAAGGCGTATGAAACAGTCCCAGTCTACACTGCAGCAGCACATATATTTGCATAGAGGGGCGGCACTTAAGCAGCCAGCCACGGCGCAGCTTTCCGCTGTGAAACAAGGCCTGTGGCCTATTGCATAGGAATACGCATGCATGTGGCTTCTACCTACAGAATTGGCAGGCCCCAGGAGGATGCTAGGCAGGCCTGAGAAAGGTACGGAGGCACTGCACACTGCACGAAACAAGCTGACAAGAAGAAGTCTTGTTTGTTGAACTGTCTTTAACCAAGCATGATCAGGGGAAAGCGCGAACGCAGTCCCCCACTACCACAAATTATGCAGTCGAGTTTCCCGCATTTGGGGAAATCGCAGGGGTCAGCACAGCCGGAGTGCAATGGCTGAGCCTCGCCCTGGGAGAACCACCTTCGTGATCATGGTATCTCCCCTGCCAGGTAAGTATGAGTTGGAATTGACCAGCTAGAACCCCCCGGCCGAGGGCACGCCTCCACCAGCTTACGGAAGGGCTTTCTGGGGGTCTGGCAAACTAGCCTCAATCATAGCTATTCCACGAGCAAGGCACATCATCATCCTCATCAACCCTGTAAAACAGTCAGGAGCGTAGTGTGTGTGGGTTTTTTCTTCTTTTTCTTTTTTTTTCAAGGTTTTGGGTAGCCCACGTGGGAGGCCTCGGAAATGTCTTTATGCACGCAAAGGCGTATGAAACAGTCCCAGTCTACACTGCAGCAGCACATATATTTGCATAGAGGGGCGGCACTTAAGCAGCCAGCCACGGCGCAGCTTTCCGCTGTGAAACAAGGCCTGTGGCCTATTGCATAGGAATACGCATGCATGTGGCTTCTACCTACAGAATTGGCAGGCCCCAGGAGGATGCTAGGCAGGCCTGAGAAAGGTACGGAGGCACTGCACACTGCACGAAACAAGCTGACAAGAAGAAGTCTTGTTTGTTGAACTGTCTTTAACCAAGCATGATCAGGGGAAAGCGCGAACGCAGTCCCCCACTACCACAAATTATGCAGTCGAGTTTCCCGCATTTGGGGAAATCGCAGGGGTCAGCACAGCCGGAGTGCAATGGCTGAGCCTCGCCCTGGGAGAACCACCTTCGTGATCATGGTATCTCCCCTGCCAGGTAAGTATGAGTTGGAATTGACCAGCTAGAACCCCCCGGCCGAGGGCACGCCTCCACCAGCTTACGGAAGGGCTTTCTGGGGGTCTGGCAAACTAGCCTCAATCATAGCTATTCCACGAGCAAGGCACATCATCATCCTCATCAACCCTGTAAAACAGTCAGGAGCGTAGTGTGTGTGGGTTTTTTCTTCTTTTTCTTTTTTTTTCAAGGTTTTGGGTAGCCCACGTGGGAGGCCTCGGAAATGTCTTTATGCACGCAAAGGCGTATGAAACAGTCCCAGTCTACACTGCAGCAGCACATATTTTTGCATAGAGGGGCGGCACTTAAGCAGCCAGCCACGGCGCAGCTTTCCGCTGTGAAACAAGGCCTGTGGCCTATTGCATAGGAATACGCATGCATGTGGCTTCTACCTACAGAATTGGCAGGCCCCAGGAGGATGCTAGGCAGGCCTGAGAAAGGTACGGAGGCACTGCACACTGCACGAAACAAGCTGACAAGAAGAAGTCTTGTTTGTTGAACTGTCTTTAACCAAGCATGATCAGGGGAAAGCGCGAACGCAGTCCCCCACTACCACAAATTATGCAGTCGAGTTTCCCGCATTTGGGGAAATCGCAGGGGTCAGCACAGCCGGAGTGCAATGGCTGAGCCTCGCCCTGGGAGAACCACCTTCGTGATCATGGTATCTCCCCTGCCAGGTAAGTATGAGTTGGAATTGACCAGCTAGAACCCCCCGGCCGAGGGCACGCCTCCACCAGCTTACGGAAGGGCTTTCTGGGGGTCTGGCAAACTAGCCTCAATCATAGCTATTCCACGAGCAAGGCACATCATCATCCTCATCAACCCTGTAAAACAGTCAGGAGCGTAGTGTGTGTGGGTTTTTTCTTCTTTTTCTTTTTTTTTCAAGGTTTTGGGTAGCCCACGTGGGAGGCCTCGGAAATGTCTTTATGCACGCAAAGGCGTATGAAACAGTCCCAGTCTACACTGCAGCAGCACATATATTTGCATAGAGGGGCGGCACTTAAGCAGCCAGCCACGGCGCAGCTTTCCGCTGTGAAACAAGGCCTGTGGCCTATTGCATAGGAATACGCATGCATGTGGCTTCTACCTACAGAATTGGCAGGCCCCAGGAGGATGCTAGGCAGGCCTGAGAAAGGTACGGAGGCACTGCACACTGCACGAAACAAGCTGACAAGAAGAAGTCTTGTTTGTTGAACTGTCTTTAACCAAGCATGATCAGGGGAAAGCGCGAACGCAGTCCCCCACTACCACAAATTATGCAGTCGAGTTTCCCGCATTTGGGGAAATCGCAGGGGTCAGCACAGCCGGAGTGCAATGGCTGAGCCTCGCCCTGGGAGAACCACCTTCGTGATCATGGTATCTCCCCTGCCAGGTAAGTATGAGTTGGAATTGACCAGCTAGAACCCCCCGGCCGAGGGCACGCCTCCACCAGCTTACGGAAGGGCTTTCTGGGGGTCTGGCAAACTAGCCTCAATCATAGCTATTCCACGAGCAAGGCACATCATCATCCTCATCAACCCTGTAAAACAGTCAGGAGCGTAGTGTGTGTGGGTTTTTTCTTCTTTTTCTTTTTTTTTCAAGGTTTTGGGTAGCCCACGTGGGAGGCCTCGGAAATGTCTTTATGCACGCAAAGGCGTATGAAACAGTCCCAGTCTACACTGCAGCAGCACATATATTTGCATAGAGGGGCGGCACTTAAGCAGCCAGCCACGGCGCAGCTTTCCGCTGTGAAACAAGGCCTGTGGCCTATTGCATAGGAATACGCATGCATGTGGCTTCTACCTACAGAATTGGCAGGCCCCAGGAGGATGCTAGGCAGGCCTGAGAAAGGTACGGAGGCACTGCACACTGCACGAAACAAGCTGACAAGAAGAAGTCTTGTTTGTTGAACTGTCTTTAACCAAGCATGATCAGGGGAAAGCGCGAACGCAGTCCCCCACTACCACAAATTATGCAGTCGAGTTTCCCGCATTTGGGGAAATCGCAGGGGTCAGCACAGCCGGAGTGCAATGGCTGAGCCTCGCCCTGGGAGAACCACCTTCGTGATCATGGTATCTCCCCTGCCAGGTAAGTATGAGTTGGAATTGACCAGCTAGAACCCCCCGGCCGAGGGCACGCCTCCACCAGCTTACGGAAGGGCTTTCTGGGGGTCTGGCAAACTAGCCTCAATCATAGCTATTCCACGAGCAAGGCACATCATCATCCTCATCAACCCTGTAAAACAGTCAGGAGCGTAGTGTGTGTGGGTTTTTTCTTCTTTTTCTTTTTTTTTCAAGGTTTTGGGTAGCCCACGTGGGAGGCCTCGGAAATGTCTTTATGCACGCAAAGGCGTATGAAACAGTCCCAGTCTACACTGCAGCAGCACATATATTTGCATAGAGGGGCGGCACTTAAGCAGCCAGCCACGGCGCAGCTTTCCGCTGTGAAACAAGGCCTGTGGCCTATTGCATAGGAATACGCATGCATGTGGCTTCTACCTACAGAATTGGCAGGCCCCAGGAGGATGCTAGGCAGGCCTGAGAAAGGTACGGAGGCACTGCACACTGCACGAAACAAGCTGACAAGAAGAAGTCTTGTTTGTTGAACTGTCTTTAACCAAGCATGATCAGGGGAAAGCGCGAACGCAGTCCCCCACTACCACAAATTATGCAGTCGAGTTTCCCGCATTTGGGGAAATCGCAGGGGTCAGCACAGCCGGAGTGCAATGGCTGAGCCTCGCCCTGGGAGAACCACCTTCGTGATCATGGTATCTCCCCTGCCAGGTAAGTATGAGTTGGAATTGACCAGCTAGAACCCCCCGGCCGAGGGCACGCCTCCACCAGCTTACGGAAGGGCTTTCTGGGGGTCTGGCAAACTAGCCTCAATCATAGCTATTCCACGAGCAAGGCACATCATCATCCTCATCAACCCTGTAAAACAGTCAGGAGCGTAGTGTGTGTGGGTTTTTTCTTCTTTTTCTTTTTTTTTCAAGGTTTTGGGTAGCCCACGTGGGAGGCCTCGGAAATGTCTTTATGCACGCAAAGGCGTATGAAACAGTCCCAGTCTACACTGCAGCAGCACATATATTTGCATAGAGGGGCGGCACTTAAGCAGCCAGCCACGGCGCAGCTTTCCGCTGTGAAACAAGGCCTGTGGCCTATTGCATAGGAATACGCATGCATGTGGCTTCTACCTACAGAATTGGCAGGCCCCAGGAGGATGCTAGGCAGGCCTGAGAAAGGTACGGAGGCACTGCACACTGCACGAAACAAGCTGACAAGAAGAAGTCTTGTTTGTTGAACTGTCTTTAACCAAGCATGATCAGGGGAAAGCGCGAACGCAGTCCCCCACTACCACAAATTATGCAGTCGAGTTTCCCGCATTTGGGGAAATCGCAGGGGTCAGCACAGCCGGAGTGCAATGGCTGAGCCTCGCCCTGGGAGAACCACCTTCGTGATCATGGTATCTCCCCTGCCAGGTAAGTATGAGTTGGAATTGACCAGCTAGAACCCCCCGGCCGAGGGCACGCCTCCACCAGCTTACGGAAGGGCTTTCTGGGGGTCTGGCAAACTAGCCTCAATCATAGCTATTCCACGAGCAAGGCACATCATCATCCTCATCAACCCTGTAAAACAGTCAGGAGCGTAGTGTGTGTGGGTTTTTTCTTCTTTTTCTTTTTTTTTCAAGGTTTTGGGTAGCCCACGTGGGAGGCCTCGGAAATGTCTTTATGCACGCAAAGGCGTATGAAACAGTCCCAGTCTACACTGCAGCAGCACATATATTTGCATAGAGGGGCGGCACTTAAGCAGCCAGCCACGGCGCAGCTTTCCGCTGTGAAACAAGGCCTGTGGCCTATTGCATAGGAATACGCATGCATGTGGCTTCTACCTACAGAATTGGCAGGCCCCAGGAGGATGCTAGGCAGGCCTGAGAAAGGTACGGAGGCACTGCACACTGCACGAAACAAGCTGACAAGAAGAAGTCTTGTTTGTTGAACTGTCTTTAACCAAGCATGATCAGGGGAAAGCGCGAACGCAGTCCCCCACTACCACAAATTATGCAGTCGAGTTTCCCGCATTTGGGGAAATCGCAGGGGTCAGCACAGCCGGAGTGCAATGGCTGAGCCTCGCCCTGGGAGAACCACCTTCGTGATCATGGTATCTCCCCTGCCAGGTAAGTATGAGTTGGAATTGACCAGCTAGAACCCCCCGGCCGAGGGCACGCCTCCACCAGCTTACGGAAGGGCTTTCTGGGGGTCTGGCAAACTAGCCTCAATCATAGCTATTCCACGAGCAAGGCACATCATCATCCTCATCAACCCTGTAAAACAGTCAGGAGCGTAGTGTGTGTGGGTTTTTTCTTCTTTTTCTTTTTTTTTCAAGGTTTTGGGTAGCCCACGTGGGAGGCCTCGGAAATGTCTTTATGCACGCAAAGGCGTATGAAACAGTCCCAGTCTACACTGCAGCAGCACATATATTTGCATAGAGGGGCGGCACTTAAGCAGCCAGCCACGGCGCAGCTTTCCGCTGTGAAACAAGGCCTGTGGCCTATTGCATAGGAATACGCATGCATGTGGCTTCTACCTACAGAATTGGCAGGCCCCAGGAGGATGCTAGGCAGGCCTGAGAAAGGTACGGAGGCACTGCACACTGCACGAAACAAGCTGACAAGAAGAAGTCTTGTTTGTTGAACTGTCTTTAACCAAGCATGATCAGGGGAAAGCGCGAACGCAGTCCCCCACTACCACAAATTATGCAGTCGAGTTTCCCGCATTTGGGGAAATCGCAGGGGTCAGCACAGCCGGAGTGCAATGGCTGAGCCTCGCCCTGGGAGAACCACCTTCGTGATCATGGTATCTCCCCTGCCAGGTAAGTATGAGTTGGAATTGACCAGCTAGAACCCCCCGGCCGAGGGCACGCCTCCACCAGCTTACGGAAGGGCTTTCTGGGGGTCTGGCAAACTAGCCTCAATCATAGCTATTCCACGAGCAAGGCACATCATCATCCTCATCAACCCTGTAAAACAGTCAGGAGCGTAGTGTGTGTGGGTTTTTTCTTCTTTTTCTTTTTTTTTCAAGGTTTTGGGTAGCCCACGTGGGAGGCCTCGGAAATGTCTTTATGCACGCAAAGGCGTATGAAACAGTCCCAGTCTACACTGCAGCAGCACATATATTTGCATAGAGGGGCGGCACTTAAGCAGCCAGCCACGGCGCAGCTTTCCGCTGTGAAACAAGGCCTGTGGCCTATTGCATAGGAATACGCATGCATGTGGCTTCTACCTACAGAATTGGCAGGCCCCAGGAGGATGCTAGGCAGGCCTGAGAAAGGTACGGAGGCACTGCACACTGCACGAAACAAGCTGACAAGAAGAAGTCTTGTTTGTTGAACTGTCTTTAACCAAGCATGATCAGGGGAAAGCGCGAACGCAGTCCCCCACTACCACAAATTATGCAGTCGAGTTTCCCGCATTTGGGGAAATCGCAGGGGTCAGCACAGCCGGAGTGCAATGGCTGAGCCTCGCCCTGGGAGAACCACCTTCGTGATCATGGTATCTCCCCTGCCAGGTAAGTATGAGTTGGAATTGACCAGCTAGAACCCCCCGGCCGAGGGCACGCCTCCACCAGCTTACGGAAGGGCTTTCTGGGGGTCTGGCAAACTAGCCTCAATCATAGCTATTCCACGAGCAAGGCACATCATCATCCTCATCAACCCTGTAAAACAGTCAGGAGCGTAGTGTGTGTGGGTTTTTTCTTCTTTTTCTTTTTTTTTCAAGGTTTTGGGTAGCCCACGTGGGAGGCCTCGGAAATGTCTTTATGCACGCAAAGGCGTATGAAACAGTCCCAGTCTACACTGCAGCAGCACATATATTTGCATAGAGGGGCGGCACTTAAGCAGCCAGCCACGGCGCAGCTTTCCGCTGTGAAACAAGGCCTGTGGCCTATTGCATAGGAATACGCATGCATGTGGCTTCTACCTACAGAATTGGCAGGCCCCAGGAGGATGCTAGGCAGGCCTGAGAAAGGTACGGAGGCACTGCACACTGCACGAAACAAGCTGACAAGAAGAAGTCTTGTTTGTTGAACTGTCTTTAACCAAGCATGATCAGGGGAAAGCGCGAACGCAGTCCCCCACTACCACAAATTATGCAGTCGAGTTTCCCGCATTTGGGGAAATCGCAGGGGTCAGCACAGCCGGAGTGCAATGGCTGAGCCTCGCCCTGGGAGAACCACCTTCGTGATCATGGTATCTCCCCTGCCAGGTAAGTATGAGTTGGAATTGACCAGCTAGAACCCCCCGGCCGAGGGCACGCCTCCACCAGCTTACGGAAGGGCTTTCTGGGGGTCTGGCAAACTAGCCTCAATCATAGCTATTCCACGAGCAAGGCACATCATCATCCTCATCAACCCTGTAAAACAGTCAGGAGCGTAGTGTGTGTGGGTTTTTTCTTCTTTTTCTTTTTTTTTCAAGGTTTTGGGTAGCCCACGTGGGAGGCCTCGGAAATGTCTTTATGCACGCAAAGGCGTATGAAACAGTCCCAGTCTACACTGCAGCAGCACATATTTTTGCATAGAGGGGCGGCACTTAAGCAGCCAGCCACGGCGCAGCTTTCCGCTGTGAAACAAGGCCTGTGGCCTATTGCATAGGAATACGCATGCATGTGGCTTCTACCTACAGAATTGGCAGGCCCCAGGAGGATGCTAGGCAGGCCTGAGAAAGGTACGGAGGCACTGCACACTGCACGAAACAAGCTGACAAGAAGAAGTCTTGTTTGTTGAACTGTCTTTAACCAAGCATGATCAGGGGAAAGCGCGAACGCAGTCCCCCACTACCACAAATTATGCAGTCGAGTTTCCCGCATTTGGGGAAATCGCAGGGGTCAGCACAGCCGGAGTGCAATGGCTGAGCCTCGCCCTGGGAGAACCACCTTCGTGATCATGGTATCTCCCCTGCCAGGTAAGTATGAGTTGGAATTGACCAGCTAGAACCCCCCGGCCGAGGGCACGCCTCCACCAGCTTACGGAAGGGCTTTCTGGGGGTCTGGCAAACTAGCCTCAATCATAGCTATTCCACGAGCAAGGCACATCATCATCCTCATCAACCCTGTAAAACAGTCAGGAGCGTAGTGTGTGTGGGTTTTTTCTTCTTTTTCTTTTTTTTTCAAGGTTTTGGGTAGCCCACGTGGGAGGCCTCGGAAATGTCTTTATGCACGCAAAGGCGTATGAAACAGTCCCAGTCTACACTGCAGCAGCACATATATTTGCATAGAGGGGCGGCACTTAAGCAGCCAGCCACGGCGCAGCTTTCCGCTGTGAAACAAGGCCTGTGGCCTATTGCATAGGAATACGCATGCATGTGGCTTCTACCTACAGAATTGGCAGGCCCCAGGAGGATGCTAGGCAGGCCTGAGAAAGGTACGGAGGCACTGCACACTGCACGAAACAAGCTGACAAGAAGAAGTCTTGTTTGTTGAACTGTCTTTAACCAAGCATGATCAGGGGAAAGCGCGAACGCAGTCCCCCACTACCACAAATTATGCAGTCGAGTTTCCCGCATTTGGGGAAATCGCAGGGGTCAGCACAGCCGGAGTGCAATGGCTGAGCCTCGCCCTGGGAGAACCACCTTCGTGATCATGGTATCTCCCCTGCCAGGTAAGTATGAGTTGGAATTGACCAGCTAGAACCCCCCGGCCGAGGGCACGCCTCCACCAGCTTACGGAAGGGCTTTCTGGGGGTCTGGCAAACTAGCCTCAATCATAGCTATTCCACGAGCAAGGCACATCATCATCCTCATCAACCCTGTAAAACAGTCAGGAGCGTAGTGTGTGTGGGTTTTTTCTTCTTTTTCTTTTTTTTTCAAGGTTTTGGGTAGCCCACGTGGGAGGCCTCGGAAATGTCTTTATGCACGCAAAGGCGTATGAAACAGTCCCAGTCTACACTGCAGCAGCACATATATTTGCATAGAGGGGCGGCACTTAAGCAGCCAGCCACGGCGCAGCTTTCCGCTGTGAAACAAGGCCTGTGGCCTATTGCATAGGAATACGCATGCATGTGGCTTCTACCTACAGAATTGGCAGGCCCCAGGAGGATGCTAGGCAGGCCTGAGAAAGGTACGGAGGCACTGCACACTGCACGAAACAAGCTGACAAGAAGAAGTCTTGTTTGTTGAACTGTCTTTAACCAAGCATGATCAGGGGAAAGCGCGAACGCAGTCCCCCACTACCACAAATTATGCAGTCGAGTTTCCCGCATTTGGGGAAATCGCAGGGGTCAGCACAGCCGGAGTGCAATGGCTGAGCCTCGCCCTGGGAGAACCACCTTCGTGATCATGGTATCTCCCCTGCCAGGTAAGTATGAGTTGGAATTGACCAGCTAGAACCCCCCGGCCGAGGGCACGCCTCCACCAGCTTACGGAAGGGCTTTCTGGGGGTCTGGCAAACTAGCCTCAATCATAGCTATTCCACGAGCAAGGCACATCATCATCCTCATCAACCCTGTAAAACAGTCAGGAGCGTAGTGTGTGTGGGTTTTTTCTTCTTTTTCTTTTTTTTTCAAGGTTTTGGGTAGCCCACGTGGGAGGCCTCGGAAATGTCTTTATGCACGCAAAGGCGTATGAAACAGTCCCAGTCTACACTGCAGCAGCACATATATTTGCATAGAGGGGCGGCACTTAAGCAGCCAGCCACGGCGCAGCTTTCCGCTGTGAAACAAGGCCTGTGGCCTATTGCATAGGAATACGCATGCATGTGGCTTCTACCTACAGAATTGGCAGGCCCCAGGAGGATGCTAGGCAGGCCTGAGAAAGGTACGGAGGCACTGCACACTGCACGAAACAAGCTGACAAGAAGAAGTCTTGTTTGTTGAACTGTCTTTAACCAAGCATGATCAGGGGAAAGCGCGAACGCAGTCCCCCACTACCACAAATTATGCAGTCGAGTTTCCCGCATTTGGGGAAATCGCAGGGGTCAGCACAGCCGGAGTGCAATGGCTGAGCCTCGCCCTGGGAGAACCACCTTCGTGATCATGGTATCTCCCCTGCCAGGTAAGTATGAGTTGGAATTGACCAGCTAGAACCCCCCGGCCGAGGGCACGCCTCCACCAGCTTACGGAAGGGCTTTCTGGGGGTCTGGCAAACTAGCCTCAATCATAGCTATTCCACGAGCAAGGCACATCATCATCCTCATCAACCCTGTAAAACAGTCAGGAGCGTAGTGTGTGTGGGTTTTTTCTTCTTTTTCTTTTTTTTTCAAGGTTTTGGGTAGCCCACGTGGGAGGCCTCGGAAATGTCTTTATGCACGCAAAGGCGTATGAAACAGTCCCAGTCTACACTGCAGCAGCACATATATTTGCATAGAGGGGCGGCACTTAAGCAGCCAGCCACGGCGCAGCTTTCCGCTGTGAAACAAGGCCTGTGGCCTATTGCATAGGAATACGCATGCATGTGGCTTCTACCTACAGAATTGGCAGGCCCCAGGAGGATGCTAGGCAGGCCTGAGAAAGGTACGGAGGCACTGCACACTGCACGAAACAAGCTGACAAGAAGAAGTCTTGTTTGTTGAACTGTCTTTAACCAAGCATGATCAGGGGAAAGCGCGAACGCAGTCCCCCACTACCACAAATTATGCAGTCGAGTTTCCCGCATTTGGGGAAATCGCAGGGGTCAGCACAGCCGGAGTGCAATGGCTGAGCCTCGCCCTGGGAGAACCACCTTCGTGATCATGGTATCTCCCCTGCCAGGTAAGTATGAGTTGGAATTGACCAGCTAGAACCCCCCGGCCGAGGGCACGCCTCCACCAGCTTACGGAAGGGCTTTCTGGGGGTCTGGCAAACTAGCCTCAATCATAGCTATTCCACGAGCAAGGCACATCATCATCCTCATCAACCCTGTAAAACAGTCAGGAGCGTAGTGTGTGTGGGTTTTTTCTTCTTTTTCTTTTTTTTTCAAGGTTTTGGGTAGCCCACGTGGGAGGCCTCGGAAATGTCTTTATGCACGCAAAGGCGTATGAAACAGTCCCAGTCTACACTGCAGCAGCACATATATTTGCATAGAGGGGCGGCACTTAAGCAGCCAGCCACGGCGCAGCTTTCCGCTGTGAAACAAGGCCTGTGGCCTATTGCATAGGAATACGCATGCATGTGGCTTCTACCTACAGAATTGGCAGGCCCCAGGAGGATGCTAGGCAGGCCTGAGAAAGGTACGGAGGCACTGCACACTGCACGAAACAAGCTGACAAGAAGAAGTCTTGTTTGTTGAACTGTCTTTAACCAAGCATGATCAGGGGAAAGCGCGAACGCAGTCCCCCACTACCACAAATTATGCAGTCGAGTTTCCCGCATTTGGGGAAATCGCAGGGGTCAGCACAGCCGGAGTGCAATGGCTGAGCCTCGCCCTGGGAGAACCACCTTCGTGATCATGGTATCTCCCCTGCCAGGTAAGTATGAGTTGGAATTGACCAGCTAGAACCCCCCGGCCGAGGGCACGCCTCCACCAGCTTACGGAAGGGCTTTCTGGGGGTCTGGCAAACTAGCCTCAATCATAGCTATTCCACGAGCAAGGCACATCATCATCCTCATCAACCCTGTAAAACAGTCAGGAGCGTAGTGTGTGTGGGTTTTTTCTTCTTTTTCTTTTTTTTTCAAGGTTTTGGGTAGCCCACGTGGGAGGCCTCGGAAATGTCTTTATGCACGCAAAGGCGTATGAAACAGTCCCAGTCTACACTGCAGCAGCACATATATTTGCATAGAGGGGCGGCACTTAAGCAGCCAGCCACGGCGCAGCTTTCCGCTGTGAAACAAGGCCTGTGGCCTATTGCATAGGAATACGCATGCATGTGGCTTCTACCTACAGAATTGGCAGGCCCCAGGAGGATGCTAGGCAGGCCTGAGAAAGGTACGGAGGCACTGCACACTGCACGAAACAAGCTGACAAGAAGAAGTCTTGTTTGTTGAACTGTCTTTAACCAAGCATGATCAGGGGAAAGCGCGAACGCAGTCCCCCACTACCACAAATTATGCAGTCGAGTTTCCCGCATTTGGGGAAATCGCAGGGGTCAGCACAGCCGGAGTGCAATGGCTGAGCCTCGCCCTGGGAGAACCACCTTCGTGATCATGGTATCTCCCCTGCCAGGTAAGTATGAGTTGGAATTGACCAGCTAGAACCCCCCGGCCGAGGGCACGCCTCCACCAGCTTACGGAAGGGCTTTCTGGGGGTCTGGCAAACTAGCCTCAATCATAGCTATTCCACGAGCAAGGCACATCATCATCCTCATCAACCCTGTAAAACAGTCAGGAGCGTAGTGTGTGTGGGTTTTTTCTTCTTTTTCTTTTTTTTTCAAGGTTTTGGGTAGCCCACGTGGGAGGCCTCGGAAATGTCTTTATGCACGCAAAGGCGTATGAAACAGTCCCAGTCTACACTGCAGCAGCACATATATTTGCATAGAGGGGCGGCACTTAAGCAGCCAGCCACGGCGCAGCTTTCCGCTGTGAAACAAGGCCTGTGGCCTATTGCATAGGAATACGCATGCATGTGGCTTCTACCTACAGAATTGGCAGGCCCCAGGAGGATGCTAGGCAGGCCTGAGAAAGGTACGGAGGCACTGCACACTGCACGAAACAAGCTGACAAGAAGAAGTCTTGTTTGTTGAACTGTCTTTAACCAAGCATGATCAGGGGAAAGCGCGAACGCAGTCCCCCACTACCACAAATTATGCAGTCGAGTTTCCCGCATTTGGGGAAATCGCAGGGGTCAGCACAGCCGGAGTGCAATGGCTGAGCCTCGCCCTGGGAGAACCACCTTCGTGATCATGGTATCTCCCCTGCCAGGTAAGTATGAGTTGGAATTGACCAGCTAGAACCCCCCGGCCGAGGGCACGCCTCCACCAGCTTACGGAAGGGCTTTCTGGGGGTCTGGCAAACTAGCCTCAATCATAGCTATTCCACGAGCAAGGCACATCATCATCCTCATCAACCCTGTAAAACAGTCAGGAGCGTAGTGTGTGTGGGTTTTTTCTTCTTTTTCTTTTTTTTTCAAGGTTTTGGGTAGCCCACGTGGGAGGCCTCGGAAATGTCTTTATGCACGCAAAGGCGTATGAAACAGTCCCAGTCTACACTGCAGCAGCACATATATTTGCATAGAGGGGCGGCACTTAAGCAGCCAGCCACGGCGCAGCTTTCCGCTGTGAAACAAGGCCTGTGGCCTATTGCATAGGAATACGCATGCATGTGGCTTCTACCTACAGAATTGGCAGGCCCCAGGAGGATGCTAGGCAGGCCTGAGAAAGGTACGGAGGCACTGCACACTGCACGAAACAAGCTGACAAGAAGAAGTCTTGTTTGTTGAACTGTCTTTAACCAAGCATGATCAGGGGAAAGCGCGAACGCAGTCCCCCACTACCACAAATTATGCAGTCGAGTTTCCCGCATTTGGGGAAATCGCAGGGGTCAGCACAGCCGGAGTGCAATGGCTGAGCCTCGCCCTGGGAGAACCACCTTCGTGATCATGGTATCTCCCCTGCCAGGTAAGTATGAGTTGGAATTGACCAGCTAGAACCCCCCGGCCGAGGGCACGCCTCCACCAGCTTACGGAAGGGCTTTCTGGGGGTCTGGCAAACTAGCCTCAATCATAGCTATTCCACGAGCAAGGCACATCATCATCCTCATCAACCCTGTAAAACAGTCAGGAGCGTAGTGTGTGTGGGTTTTTTCTTCTTTTTCTTTTTTTTTCAAGGTTTTGGGTAGCCCACGTGGGAGGCCTCGGAAATGTCTTTATGCACGCAAAGGCGTATGAAACAGTCCCAGTCTACACTGCAGCAGCACATATATTTGCATAGAGGGGCGGCACTTAAGCAGCCAGCCACGGCGCAGCTTTCCGCTGTGAAACAAGGCCTGTGGCCTATTGCATAGGAATACGCATGCATGTGGCTTCTACCTACAGAATTGGCAGGCCCCAGGAGGATGCTAGGCAGGCCTGAGAAAGGTACGGAGGCACTGCACACTGCACGAAACAAGCTGACAAGAAGAAGTCTTGTTTGTTGAACTGTCTTTAACCAAGCATGATCAGGGGAAAGCGCGAACGCAGTCCCCCACTACCACAAATTATGCAGTCGAGTTTCCCGCATTTGGGGAAATCGCAGGGGTCAGCACAGCCGGAGTGCAATGGCTGAGCCTCGCCCTGGGAGAACCACCTTCGTGATCATGGTATCTCCCCTGCCAGGTAAGTATGAGTTGGAATTGACCAGCTAGAACCCCCCGGCCGAGGGCACGCCTCCACCAGCTTACGGAAGGGCTTTCTGGGGGTCTGGCAAACTAGCCTCAATCATAGCTATTCCACGAGCAAGGCACATCATCATCCTCATCAACCCTGTAAAACAGTCAGGAGCGTAGTGTGTGTGGGTTTTTTCTTCTTTTTCTTTTTTTTTCAAGGTTTTGGGTAGCCCACGTGGGAGGCCTCGGAAATGTCTTTATGCACGCAAAGGCGTATGAAACAGTCCCAGTCTACACTGCAGCAGCACATATATTTGCATAGAGGGGCGGCACTTAAGCAGCCAGCCACGGCGCAGCTTTCCGCTGTGAAACAAGGCCTGTGGCCTATTGCATAGGAATACGCATGCATGTGGCTTCTACCTACAGAATTGGCAGGCCCCAGGAGGATGCTAGGCAGGCCTGAGAAAGGTACGGAGGCACTGCACACTGCACGAAACAAGCTGACAAGAAGAAGTCTTGTTTGTTGAACTGTCTTTAACCAAGCATGATCAGGGGAAAGCGCGAACGCAGTCCCCCACTACCACAAATTATGCAGTCGAGTTTCCCGCATTTGGGGAAATCGCAGGGGTCAGCACAGCCGGAGTGCAATGGCTGAGCCTCGCCCTGGGAGAACCACCTTCGTGATCATGGTATCTCCCCTGCCAGGTAAGTATGAGTTGGAATTGACCAGCTAGAACCCCCCGGCCGAGGGCACGCCTCCACCAGCTTACGGAAGGGCTTTCTGGGGGTCTGGCAAACTAGCCTCAATCATAGCTATTCCACGAGCAAGGCACATCATCATCCTCATCAACCCTGTAAAACAGTCAGGAGCGTAGTGTGTGTGGGTTTTTTCTTCTTTTTCTTTTTTTTTCAAGGTTTTGGGTAGCCCACGTGGGAGGCCTCGGAAATGTCTTTATGCACGCAAAGGCGTATGAAACAGTCCCAGTCTACACTGCAGCAGCACATATATTTGCATAGAGGGGCGGCACTTAAGCAGCCAGCCACGGCGCAGCTTTCCGCTGTGAAACAAGGCCTGTGGCCTATTGCATAGGAATACGCATGCATGTGGCTTCTACCTACAGAATTGGCAGGCCCCAGGAGGATGCTAGGCAGGCCTGAGAAAGGTACGGAGGCACTGCACACTGCACGAAACAAGCTGACAAGAAGAAGTCTTGTTTGTTGAACTGTCTTTAACCAAGCATGATCAGGGGAAAGCGCGAACGCAGTCCCCCACTACCACAAATTATGCAGTCGAGTTTCCCGCATTTGGGGAAATCGCAGGGGTCAGCACAGCCGGAGTGCAATGGCTGAGCCTCGCCCTGGGAGAACCACCTTCGTGATCATGGTATCTCCCCTGCCAGGTAAGTATGAGTTGGAATTGACCAGCTAGAACCCCCCGGCCGAGGGCACGCCTCCACCAGCTTACGGAAGGGCTTTCTGGGGGTCTGGCAAACTAGCCTCAATCATAGCTATTCCACGAGCAAGGCACATCATCATCCTCATCAACCCTGTAAAACAGTCAGGAGCGTAGTGTGTGTGGGTTTTTTCTTCTTTTTCTTTTTTTTTCAAGGTTTTGGGTAGCCCACGTGGGAGGCCTCGGAAATGTCTTTATGCACGCAAAGGCGTATGAAACAGTCCCAGTCTACACTGCAGCAGCACATATATTTGCATAGAGGGGCGGCACTTAAGCAGCCAGCCACGGCGCAGCTTTCCGCTGTGAAACAAGGCCTGTGGCCTATTGCATAGGAATACGCATGCATGTGGCTTCTACCTACAGAATTGGCAGGCCCCAGGAGGATGCTAGGCAGGCCTGAGAAAGGTACGGAGGCACTGCACACTGCACGAAACAAGCTGACAAGAAGAAGTCTTGTTTGTTGAACTGTCTTTAACCAAGCATGATCAGGGGAAAGCGCGAACGCAGTCCCCCACTACCACAAATTATGCAGTCGAGTTTCCCGCATTTGGGGAAATCGCAGGGGTCAGCACAGCCGGAGTGCAATGGCTGAGCCTCGCCCTGGGAGAACCACCTTCGTGATCATGGTATCTCCCCTGCCAGGTAAGTATGAGTTGGAATTGACCAGCTAGAACCCCCCGGCCGAGGGCACGCCTCCACCAGCTTACGGAAGGGCTTTCTGGGGGTCTGGCAAACTAGCCTCAATCATAGCTATTCCACGAGCAAGGCACATCATCATCCTCATCAACCCTGTAAAACAGTCAGGAGCGTAGTGTGTGTGGGTTTTTTCTTCTTTTTCTTTTTTTTTCAAGGTTTTGGGTAGCCCACGTGGGAGGCCTCGGAAATGTCTTTATGCACGCAAAGGCGTATGAAACAGTCCCAGTCTACACTGCAGCAGCACATATATTTGCATAGAGGGGCGGCACTTAAGCAGCCAGCCACGGCGCAGCTTTCCGCTGTGAAACAAGGCCTGTGGCCTATTGCATAGGAATACGCATGCATGTGGCTTCTACCTACAGAATTGGCAGGCCCCAGGAGGATGCTAGGCAGGCCTGAGAAAGGTACGGAGGCACTGCACACTGCACGAAACAAGCTGACAAGAAGAAGTCTTGTTTGTTGAACTGTCTTTAACCAAGCATGATCAGGGGAAAGCGCGAACGCAGTCCCCCACTACCACAAATTATGCAGTCGAGTTTCCCGCATTTGGGGAAATCGCAGGGGTCAGCACAGCCGGAGTGCAATGGCTGAGCCTCGCCCTGGGAGAACCACCTTCGTGATCATGGTATCTCCCCTGCCAGGTAAGTATGAGTTGGAATTGACCAGCTAGAACCCCCCGGCCGAGGGCACGCCTCCACCAGCTTACGGAAGGGCTTTCTGGGGGTCTGGCAAACTAGCCTCAATCATAGCTATTCCACGAGCAAGGCACATCATCATCCTCATCAACCCTGTAAAACAGTCAGGAGCGTAGTGTGTGTGGGTTTTTTCTTCTTTTTCTTTTTTTTTCAAGGTTTTGGGTAGCCCACGTGGGAGGCCTCGGAAATGTCTTTATGCACGCAAAGGCGTATGAAACAGTCCCAGTCTACACTGCAGCAGCACATATATTTGCATAGAGGGGCGGCACTTAAGCAGCCAGCCACGGCGCAGCTTTCCGCTGTGAAACAAGGCCTGTGGCCTATTGCATAGGAATACGCATGCATGTGGCTTCTACCTACAGAATTGGCAGGCCCCAGGAGGATGCTAGGCAGGCCTGAGAAAGGTACGGAGGCACTGCACACTGCACGAAACAAGCTGACAAGAAGAAGTCTTGTTTGTTGAACTGTCTTTAACCAAGCATGATCAGGGGAAAGCGCGAACGCAGTCCCCCACTACCACAAATTATGCAGTCGAGTTTCCCGCATTTGGGGAAATCGCAGGGGTCAGCACAGCCGGAGTGCAATGGCTGAGCCTCGCCCTGGGAGAACCACCTTCGTGATCATGGTATCTCCCCTGCCAGGTAAGTATGAGTTGGAATTGACCAGCTAGAACCCCCCGGCCGAGGGCACGCCTCCACCAGCTTACGGAAGGGCTTTCTGGGGGTCTGGCAAACTAGCCTCAATCATAGCTATTCCACGAGCAAGGCACATCATCATCCTCATCAACCCTGTAAAACAGTCAGGAGCGTAGTGTGTGTGGGTTTTTTCTTCTTTTTCTTTTTTTTTCAAGGTTTTGGGTAGCCCACGTGGGAGGCCTCGGAAATGTCTTTATGCACGCAAAGGCGTATGAAACAGTCCCAGTCTACACTGCAGCAGCACATATATTTGCATAGAGGGGCGGCACTTAAGCAGCCAGCCACGGCGCAGCTTTCCGCTGTGAAACAAGGCCTGTGGCCTATTGCATAGGAATACGCATGCATGTGGCTTCTACCTACAGAATTGGCAGGCCCCAGGAGGATGCTAGGCAGGCCTGAGAAAGGTACGGAGGCACTGCACACTGCACGAAACAAGCTGACAAGAAGAAGTCTTGTTTGTTGAACTGTCTTTAACCAAGCATGATCAGGGGAAAGCGCGAACGCAGTCCCCCACTACCACAAATTATGCAGTCGAGTTTCCCGCATTTGGGGAAATCGCAGGGGTCAGCACAGCCGGAGTGCAATGGCTGAGCCTCGCCCTGGGAGAACCACCTTCGTGATCATGGTATCTCCCCTGCCAGGTAAGTATGAGTTGGAATTGACCAGCTAGAACCCCCCGGCCGAGGGCACGCCTCCACCAGCTTACGGAAGGGCTTTCTGGGGGTCTGGCAAACTAGCCTCAATCATAGCTATTCCACGAGCAAGGCACATCATCATCCTCATCAACCCTGTAAAACAGTCAGGAGCGTAGTGTGTGTGGGTTTTTTCTTCTTTTTCTTTTTTTTTCAAGGTTTTGGGTAGCCCACGTGGGAGGCCTCGGAAATGTCTTTATGCACGCAAAGGCGTATGAAACAGTCCCAGTCTACACTGCAGCAGCACATATATTTGCATAGAGGGGCGGCACTTAAGCAGCCAGCCACGGCGCAGCTTTCCGCTGTGAAACAAGGCCTGTGGCCTATTGCATAGGAATACGCATGCATGTGGCTTCTACCTACAGAATTGGCAGGCCCCAGGAGGATGCTAGGCAGGCCTGAGAAAGGTACGGAGGCACTGCACACTGCACGAAACAAGCTGACAAGAAGAAGTCTTGTTTGTTGAACTGTCTTTAACCAAGCATGATCAGGGGAAAGCGCGAACGCAGTCCCCCACTACCACAAATTATGCAGTCGAGTTTCCCGCATTTGGGGAAATCGCAGGGGTCAGCACAGCCGGAGTGCAATGGCTGAGCCTCGCCCTGGGAGAACCACCTTCGTGATCATGGTATCTCCCCTGCCAGGTAAGTATGAGTTGGAATTGACCAGCTAGAACCCCCCGGCCGAGGGCACGCCTCCACCAGCTTACGGAAGGGCTTTCTGGGGGTCTGGCAAACTAGCCTCAATCATAGCTATTCCACGAGCAAGGCACATCATCATCCTCATCAACCCTGTAAAACAGTCAGGAGCGTAGTGTGTGTGGGTTTTTTCTTCTTTTTCTTTTTTTTTCAAGGTTTTGGGTAGCCCACGTGGGAGGCCTCGGAAATGTCTTTATGCACGCAAAGGCGTATGAAACAGTCCCAGTCTACACTGCAGCAGCACATATATTTGCATAGAGGGGCGGCACTTAAGCAGCCAGCCACGGCGCAGCTTTCCGCTGTGAAACAAGGCCTGTGGCCTATTGCATAGGAATACGCATGCATGTGGCTTCTACCTACAGAATTGGCAGGCCCCAGGAGGATGCTAGGCAGGCCTGAGAAAGGTACGGAGGCACTGCACACTGCACGAAACAAGCTGACAAGAAGAAGTCTTGTTTGTTGAACTGTCTTTAACCAAGCATGATCAGGGGAAAGCGCGAACGCAGTCCCCCACTACCACAAATTATGCAGTCGAGTTTCCCGCATTTGGGGAAATCGCAGGGGTCAGCACAGCCGGAGTGCAATGGCTGAGCCTCGCCCTGGGAGAACCACCTTCGTTTTTCGTTTTTAAAAGCTTTATTAAACCAATAAATAATATACAGGTTCACATTTCAACTTTACAACACTTTTTAACAGGTACATATTGCAAAAAGATACAGACTACACGTATCATGCAATACAATCTAGTTTTCCGTTAGTACATGAATTTTAAGATATAAACCATTTGTCTTGACACCAAAGTCTACTTTTGTTTGTAGAATTCTTTTCATCAAGCAACACATATAAACGCATTGAACTAAAACCCAAAGATATGCATTCATTAACTGTTACCTCATTAGAATTAAAGATTATCTTGTTTCGGACTTTCCACAGAGCTTCTTTGAAAGAGTTTATCATTTTCCATAAAATCTCAAATTTAGCCTGTGGTATATTTTCCACCTTGCCATAAAGAACCAAGTCATAGTTTAAATCTTTAATTCCCGCCACTTGTTCCAGAAGTGGTTCTACTTTCCTCCAAAGCTCTTTGGCATAAAAGCAATCCCACAAAAAGTGCTTTACTGTCTCATCTAATCTACACAAGGACTTTGGACACTTAGCTGATGGTATCACACCTCTCTTGTGCTGAAAAGCCTTGGTAGGCAGGCATTCATGCACACAGGCCCATGCTAAATCTTTTTGACTATTAAGAAGCTGTTTATGACCAACTTTTGCCCAAATAGTTTTTACCTCATCTTCTGGCATTTGAATGATCGGAATCATAGATTCAGCAGCATTAAAATGCAATCTCAACTTCAATTTATCACAAAGATCTTCTAGGGTTTTATCCTGAAGGTTAAAGTTAGAGATGATAGTTTGCAAAATGCTATAAAACCATGGGGGGTTAAAGCAAAACGGGCTCTTCAGAGATAAATTATACCAACCATGTTTC
>NW_028119804.1:0-89139 GCF_965119305.1 Pelophylax lessonae
AGGAAGAGTCGTTTTTGTCAAAATGACCACTTTTGGCTTCCAAAGGCTGGAAGTTTCGTTTTTGGTCAAAATGACCACTTTTATTCTAAAGGGCTGGGATTGTCGTTTTTGGTCAAAATGACCATTTTTTACTCCCAAGGGCTAGAAGTGTTGTTTTTGGTCAAAATACAATCTTTTGGCTTACAAGGACTGGCAGTGTCGTTTTGGGTCAAAATTACCATTGTTGCCTTCCAAGGGCTGGGAGTGTTGTTTTTGGTCAAAATGACCATTTTTTGGTCTGAATGGGATGCGAGTTTCGTTTTTGGTCAAAAAGACCATTTTTTTGCTTACGAGGGCTAGGAGTGTAGTTTTGATGAAAATGACAATTTTTTGGCTTACAAGGGCCAGAAGTGTAGTTTTTGGTCAAAATTACAATTTTTTGCTTCCAAGGGCCGCGAGTGTTGTTTCGGGACAAAATGACCATTTTTGGCTTCCAAGGGCCAGGAGTGTAGTTTTTGGTCAAAATTACCTTTTTTTGCTTCCAGGAGCCAGGAGTGTCGTTTTTGGTCAAAATTGCCATTTTTGGCTTCCAAGAGCCGGGAGTGTCGTTTTTGGTCAAAATTACCATGTTTTGCTTCCATGGGCTAGGAGTGTCAGTTTTGGTCAAAATCACAATTTTTTGGCTTACAAGGGCCGGAAGTGTAGTTTTTGGTCAAAATGACCATTTTTTTGCTTCCAAGGGCGGCAGTGTCGTTTTGGGTCTAAATGACCATTTTTGGCTTCCAAGGGCCAGAAGTGTAATTTTTGGTCAAAATGACCATTTTCTGGCTTACAAGGGCCAGGAGTGTCATTTTTGGTCAGAATTACCATTTTTTGTCTCAAAGGGAGTGTCATTTTTGGTAAAAATTACAATTTTCTGTTTCAAAGGCCTGGGACTGTCGTTATTGGTCAAAATGACCACTTTTGGTCTCAAAAGGCCGGAAGTATAGTTTTGGGTCAAAATGACCATTTTGGTCTCAAAAGGCCGGAGTGTCGCTTTGGGTCAAAATGACCATTTTTGGCTTACAAGGGCCAGAGAGTGCAGTTTTTGGTCAAAATTACCATTTTTGGACTCAAAGGGCAGGAAGTGCCGTTTTTTTCAAAATGACCACTTTTGGCTTCCAAGAGCCGGGATTGTTGTTTTTGGTCAAAATTACCATTTTTTGCTCCCAAGGGCTAGGAGTGTCGTTTTTTGTCAAATACAATTTTTGGCTTACAAGGGCCGGCGGTGTCGTTTTGGGTCAAAATGACCATTTTTTGGCTTACAAGGGCCAGGAGTGTCATTTTTGGTCAAAATTAACATTTTTGGCTTACAGGAGTCGGGAGTGTGGTTTTTGGTCAAAATTACTATTTTTTGTCTCAAAGGGAGTGTCATTTTTGGTAAAAATTACAATTTTCTGTTTCAAAGGGCCGGGACGGTCGTTATTGGTCAAAATTACCATTTTTTGTTTCAAAGGGCCGGGACTGTCGTTATTGGTCAAAATTACCATTTTTGGTCTCAAAAGGCCGGAAGTGTGGTTTTTGGTCAAAATGACCATTTTTGGCTTACAAGGGCCAGAGAGTGTAGTTTTTGGTCAAAATTGCCATTTTTGGTCTCAAAGGGCAGGAAGAGTCGTTTTTGTCAAAATAACCACTTTTGGTTTCCAAAGGCTGGAAGTTTCGTTTTTGGTCAAAATGACCACTTTTATTCTAAAGGGCTGGGATTGTCGTTTTTGGTCAAAATGAACATTTTTTGCTCCCAAGGGCTAGAAGTGTTGTTTTTGGTCAAAATACAATCTTTTGGCTTACAAGGGCCGGCAGTGTCGTTTTGGGTCAAAATTACCATTGTTGCCTTCCAAGGGCTGGGAGTGTTGTTTTTGGTCAAAATGACAATTTTTTGGTCTGAATGGGATGCCAGTTTCGTTTTTGGTCAAAAAGACCATTTTTTAGCTTACGAGGGCTAGGAGTGTAGTTTTTGGTCAAAATGACCATTTTTTGGCTTACAAGGGCCAGAAGTGTAGTTTTTGGTCAAAATTACAATTTTTTGCTTCCAAGGGCCGCTAGTGTTGTTTCGGGACAAAATGACCATTTTTGGCTTCCAAGGGCCAGGAGTGTAGTTTTTGGTCAAAATTACCTTTTTTTGCTTCTAGGAGCCAGGAGTGTCGTTTTTGGTCAAAATTGCCATTTTTTGCTTCCATGGGCTAGGAGTGTCAGTTTTGGTCAAAATTACAATTTTTTGGCTTACAAGGGCCGGAAATGTAGTTTTTGGTCAAAGTGACCATTTTTTTGCTTCCAAGGGCGGCAGTGTTGTTTTGGGTCTAAATGACCATTTTTGGCTTCCAAGGGCCAGAAGTGTAATTTTTGGTCAAAATGACCATTTTCTGGCTTACAAGGGCAAGGAGTGTAATTTTTGGTAAAAAATTACCATTTTTGGCTTACAGGAGTCGGGAGTGTGGTTTTTGGTCAAAATTACCAATTTTTGTCTCAAAGGGAGTGTAATTTTTGGTAAAAATTACAATTTCTGTTTCAAAGGGCCGGGACTGTCGTTATTGGTCAAAATGACCATTTTTGGTCTCGAAAGGCCGGAAGTGTCGTTTTGGGTCAAAATGACCATTTTTTATCTTACAAGGGCCAGAAGTGTAGTTTTTGGTCAAATTACAATTTTTTGCTTCCAAGGGCCGCGAGTGTCGTTTTGGAAAAAATGACAATTTTTGGCTTCCAAGGGCCAGGAGTGTACTTTTTGGTCAAAATTACCATTTTTTGCTTCCAATAGCCGGGGTGTCGTTTTTGGTCAAAATGGCCATTTTTGGCTTCCAAGAGCTGGAAGTGTCGTTTTTGATCAAAATTACCATTTTTTGCTTCCATGGGCTAGGAGTGTCAGTTTTGGTCAAAATTAAAATTTTTTGGCTTACAAGGGCCAGAAGTGTAATTTTTGGTCAAAATTACCATTTTTTTCTTCCAAGGACGGCAGTGTCGTTTTGGGTCAAAATTACAATTTTTGGCTTACAAGGGCCAGGAGTGTCATTTTTGGTCAAAATTACCATTTTTGGCTGACAGAAGTCGGGAGTGTGGTTTTTGGTCAAAATGGCCATTTTTGGCTTCCAAGAGCCAGAAGTGTCGTTTTTTGGTCAAAATTACCATTTTTTGCTTCCATGGGCTAGGAGTGTCAGTTTTGGTCAAAATTACAATTTTTTGGCTTACAAGGGCCAGAAGTGTAGTTTTTGGTCAAAATTACAATTTTTTGCTTCCAAGGGCCGCAAGTGTCGTTTTGGGACAAAATGACCATTTTTGGCTTTCAAGGGCCAGGAGTGTCGTTTTTGGTCAAAATTACATTTTTTTGCTTCCATGGGCTAGGAGTGTCAGTTTTGGTCAAAATTAAATTTTTTTTGGCTTACAAGGTCCGGAAGTGTAGTTTTTGGTCAAAATTACCATTTTTTTGCTTCCAAGGGCTAGGAGTGTAGTTTTTGGTCAAAATGACCATTTTTTGGCTTACAAGGGCCAGGTGTGTAATTTTTGGTCAAAATTACCATTTTTGGCTTACAGGAGTCGGGAGTGTGTTTTTTTTGTCAAAATTACCATTTTTTGTCTCAAAGGGAGTGTCGTTTTTGGTAAAAATTACCATTTTTGGTCACAAAAGGCCGGAAGTGTGGTTTTTGGTCAAAATTTCCATTTTTGGCTTACAAGGGCCAGAGAGTGTAGTTTTTTGTCAAAATTACCATTTTTGGTCTCAAAGGGCAGGAAGAGTCGTTTTTGTCAAAATAACCACTTTTGGTTTCCAAAGGCTGGAAGTTTCGTTTTTGGTCAAAATGACCACTTTTATTCTAAAGGGCTGGGATTGTCGTTTTTGGTCAAAATGACCATTTTTTGCTCCCAAGGGCTAGGAGTGTTGTTTTTGGTCAAAATACAATCTTTTGGCTTACAAGGGCCGGCAGTGTCGTTTTGGGTCAAAATTACCATTGTTGCCTTCCAAGGGCTGGGAGTGTTGTTTTTGGTCAAAATGACAATTTTTTGGTCTGAATGGGATGCCAGTTTCGTTTTTGGTCAAAAAGACCATTTTTCTGCTTACGAGGGCTAGGAGTGTAGTTTTTGGTCAAAATGACCATTTTTTGGCTTACAAGGGCCAGAAGTGTAATTTTTGGTCAAAATTACAATTTTTTGCTTCCAAGGGCCGCGAGTGTCGTTTTGGGACAAAATGACCATTTTTGGCTTCCAAGGGCCAGGAGTGTAGTTTTTGGTCAAAATTACCTTTTTTGCTTCCAGGAGCCGGGAGTGTAATTTTTGGTCAAAATTGCCATTTTTGGCTTCCAAGACCTGGGAGTGTCGTTTTTGGTCAAAATTACCATTTTTTGCTTCCATGGGCTAGGAGTGTCAGTTTTGGTCAAAATTACAATTTTTTGGCTTACAAGGGCCGGAAGTGTAGTTTTTGGTCAAAGTGACCATTTTTTTGCTTCCAAGGGCCAGAAGTGTAATTTTTGGTCAAAATGACCATTTTCTGGCTTACAAGGGCAAGGAGTGTCATTTTTGGTCAAAAATTACCATTTTTGGCTTACAGGAGTCGGGAGTGTGGTTTTTGGTAAAAATTACCATTTTTTGTCTCAAAGGGAGTGTCATTTTTGGTTAAAATTACAATTTTCTGTTTCAAAGGGCCGGGACTGTCGTTATTGGTCAAAATGACCATTTTTGGTCTCAAAAGGCCGGAAGTGTCGTTTTGGGTCAAAATGACCATTTTTGGTCTCAAAAGGCCGGAAGTGTCGTTTTGGGTCAAAATGACCATTTTTGGCTTACAAGGGCCAGAGAGTGCAGTTTTTGGTCAAAATTACCATTTTTGGACTCAAAGGGCAGGAAGTGCCGTTTTTTGTCAAAATACAATATTTGGCTTACAAGGGCCGGCGGTGTCGTTTTGGGTCAAAATGACCATTTTTTGGCTTACAAGAGCCAGGAGTGTCATTTTTGGTCAAAATTACCATTTTTGGCTTACAGGAGTCGGGAGTGTGGTTTTTGGTCAAAATTACCATTTTTTGTCTCAAAGGGAGTGTCGGTTTTGGTAAAAATTACCATTTTCTGTTTCAAAGGGCCGGGACTGTCCTTACTGGTCAAAATGACCATTTTTGGTCTCAAAAGGCCGGAAGTGTCGTTTTGGGTCAAAATGACCATTTTTTATCTTACAAGGGCCAGAAGTGTAGTTTTTGGTCAAAATTACAATTTTTTGCTTCCAAGGGCCGCGAGTGTCGTTTTGGGACAAAATGACAATTTTTGGCTTCCAAGGGCCAGGAGTGTAGTTTTTGGTCAAAATTACCATTTTTTGCTTCCAATAGCCGGGGTGTCGTTTTTGGTCAAAATGGCCATTTTTGGCTTCCAAGAGCTGGAAGTGTCGTTTTTGATCAAAATTACCATTTTTTGCTTCCATGGGCTAGGAGTGTCAGTTTTGGTCAAAATTAAAATTTTTTGGCTTACAAGGGCCAGAAGTGTAATTTTTGGTCAAAATTACCATTTTTTTCTTCCAAGGACGGCAGTGTCGTTTTGGGTCAAAATTACAATTTTTGGCTTACAAGGGCCAGGAGTGTCATTTTTGGTCAAAGTTACCATTTTTGGCTGACAGGAGTCGGGAGTGTGGTTTTTGGTCAAAATGGCCATTTTTGGCTTCCAAGAGCCAGAATTGTTGTTTTTTGGTCAAAATTACCATTTTTTGCTTCCATGGGCTAGGAGTGTCAGTTTTGGTCAAAATTACAATTATTTGGCTTACAAGGGCCAGAAGTGTAGTTTTTGGTCAAAATTACAATTTTTTGCTTCCAAGGGCCGCGAGTGTCGTTTTGGGACAAAATGACCATTTTTGGCTTTCAAGGGCCAAGAGTGTAGTTTTTGGTTAAAATTACCATTTTTTGCTTCCAGGAGTCGGGAGTGTCATTTTTGGTCAAAATTGCCATTTTTGGCTTCCAAGATTTGGGAGTGTCGTTTTTGGTCAAAATGGCCATTTTTGGCTTCCAAGAGCCGGGAGTGTCGTTTTTGGTCAAAATTACCATTTTTTGGCTTACAAGGGCCGGAAGTGTAGTTTTTGGTCAAAATGACAATTTTTTTGCTACCAAGGGCGGCAGTGTCGTTTTGGGTCTAAATGACCATTTTTGGCTTCCAAGGGCCAGTAGTGTAATTTTTGGTCAAAATTACCATTTTTGGCTTACAGGAGTCGGGAGTGTGGTTTTTGGTCAAAATTACCATTTTTTGTCTCAAAGGGAGTGTCATTTTTGGTAAAAATTACAATTTTCTGTTTCAAAGGGCCGGGACGGTCGTTATTGGTCAAAATTACCATTTTTTGTTTCAAAGGGCCGGGACTGTCGTTATTGGTCAAAATTACCATTTTTGGTCTCAAAAGGCCGGAAGTGTGGTTTTTGGTCAAAATGACCATTGTTGGCTTACAAGGGCCAGAGAGTGTAGTTTTTGGTCAAAATTGCCATTTTTGGTCTCAAAGGGCAGGAAGAGTCGTTTTTGTCAAAATGACCACTTTTGGCTTCCAAAGGCTGGAAGTTTCGTTTTTGGTCAAAATGACCACTTTTATTCTAAAGGGCTGGGATTGTCGTTTTTGGTCAAAATGACCATTTTTTACTCCCAAGGGCTAGAAGTGTTGTTTTTGGTCAAAATACAATCTTTTGGCTTACAAGGACTGGCAGTGTCGTTTTGGGTCAAAATTACCATTGTTGCCTTCCAAGGGCTGGGAGTGTTGTTTTTGGTCAAAATGACCATTTTTTGGTCTGAATGGGATGCGAGTTTCGTTTTTGGTCAAAAAGACCATTTTTTTGCTTACGAGGGCTAGGAGTGTAGTTTTTGATGAAAATGACAATTTTTTGGCTTACAAGGGCCAGAAGTGTAGTTTTTGGTCAAAATTACAATTTTTTGCTTCCAAGGGCCGCGAGTGTTGTTTCGGGACAAAATGACCATTTTTGGCTTCCAAGGGCCAGGAGTGTAGTTTTTGGTCAAAATTACCTTTTTTTGCTTCCAGGAGCCAGGAGTGTCGTTTTTGGTCAAAATTGCCATTTTTGGCTTCCAAGAGCCGGGAGTGTCGTTTTTGGTCAAAATTACCATGTTTTGCTTCCATGGGCTAGGAGTGTCAGTTTTGGTCAAAATCACAATTTTTTGGCTTACAAGGGCCGGAAGTGTAGTTTTTGGTCAAAATGACCATTTTTTTGCTTCCAAGGGCGGCAGTGTCGTTTTGGGTCTAAATGACCATTTTTGGCTTCCAAGGGCCAGAAGTGTAATTTTTGGTCAAAATGACCATTTTCTGGCTTACAAGGGCCAGGAGTGTCATTTTTGGTCAGAATTACCATTTTTTGTCTCAAAGGGAGTGTCATTTTTGGTAAAAATTACAATTTTCTGTTTCAAAGGCCTGGGACTGTCGTTATTGGTCAAAATGACCACTTTTGGTCTCAAAAGGCCGGAAGTATAGTTTTGGGTCAAAATGACCATTTTTGGTCTCAAAAGGCCGGAGTGTCGCTTTGGGTCAAAATGACCATTTTTGGCTTACAAGGGCCAGAGAGTGCAGTTTTTGGTCAAAATTACCATTTTTGGACTCAAAGGGCAGGAAGTGCCGTTTTTTTCAAAATGACCACTTTTGGCTTCCAAGAGCCGGGATTGTTGTTTTTGGTCAAAATTACCATTTTTTGCTCCCAAGGGCTAGGAGTGTCGTTTTTTGTCAAAATACAATTTTTGGCTTACAAGGGCCGGCGGTGTCGTTTTGGGTCAAAATGACAATTTTTTGGCTTACAAGGGCCAGGAGTGTCATTTTTGGTCAAAATTACCATTTTTGGCTTAAAGGGGTTGGGAGTGTGGTTTTTGGTCAAAATTACCATTTTTTTGTCTCAAAGGGGGTGTCGGTTTTGGTAAAAATTACCATTTTCTGTTTCAAAGGGCCGGGACTGTCGTTATTGGTCAAAATGACCATTTTTGGTCTCAAAAGGCCGGAAGTTTCGTTTTTGGTCAAAATGACCACTTTTATTCTAAAGGGCTGGGATTGTCGTTTTTGGTCAAAATTACCATTTTTTGCTTCCATGGGCTAGGAGTGTCGTTTTTTGTCAAAATACAATTTTTGGCTTACAAGGGCCGGCGGTGTCGTTTTGGGTCAAAATGACCATTTTTTGGCTTACAAGGGCCCAGGAGTGTCATTTTTGGTCAAAATTACCATTTTTGGCTTAAAGGGGTTGGGAGTGTGGTTTTTGGTCAAAATTACCATTTTTTTGTCTCAAAGGGAGTGTCGGTTTTGGTAAAAATTACCATTTTCTGTTTCAAAGGGCCGGGACTGTCGTTATTGGTCAAAATTACCATTTTTGGTCTCAAAAGGCCGGAAGTGTCGTTTTGGGTCAAAATGACCATTTTTTATCTTACAAGGGCCAGAAGTGTAGTTTTGGTCAAAATTACAGTTTTTTGCTTCCAAGGGCCGCGAGTGTCGTTTTGGGACAAAATGACAATTTTTGGCTTCCAAGGGCCAGGAGTGTAGTTTTTGGTCAAAATTACCATTTTTTGCTTCCATGAGCCGGGGTGTCGTTTTTGGTCAAAATTACATTTTTTTGCTTCCATGGGCTAGGAGTGTCAGTTTTGGTCAAAATTAAAAATTTTTGGCTTACAAGGTCCGGAAGTGTAGTTTTTGGTCAAAATTACCATTTTTTTGCTTCCAAGGGAAAGGAGTGTAGTTTTTGGTCAAAATTACCATTTTTTGGCTTACAAGGGCCAGGTGTGTCATTTTTGGTCAAAATTACCATTTTTGGCTTACAGGAGTCGGGAGTGTGTTTTTTTGTCAAAATTACCATTTTTTGTCTCAAAGGGAGTGTTGTTTTTGGTAAAAATTACCATTTTTGGTCGCAAAAGGCCGGAAGTGTGGTTTTTGGTCAATATTTCCATTTTTGGCTTACAAGGGCCAGAGAGTGTAGTTTTTGGTCAAAATTACCATTTTTGGTCTCAAAGGGCAGGAAGAGTCGTTTTTGTCAAAATAACCACTTTTGGTTTCCAAAGGCTGGAAGTTTCGTTTTTGGTCAAAATGACCACTTTTATTCTAAAGGGCTGGGATTGTCGTTTTTGGTCAAAATGAACATTTTTTGCTCCCAAGGGCTAGGAGTGTTGTTTTTGGTCAAAATACAATCTTTTGGCTTACAAGGGCCGGCAGTGTCGTTTTGGGTCAAAATTACCATTGTTGCCTTCCAAGGGCTGGGAGTGTTGTTTTTGGTCAAAATGACAATTTTTTGGTCTGAATGGGATGCCAGTTTCGTTTTTGGTCAAAAAGACCATTTTTTTGCTTACGAGGGCTAGGAGTGTAGTTTTTGGTCAAAATGACCATTTTTTTGGCTTACAAGGGCCAGAAGTGTAATTTTTGGTCAAAATTACAATTTTTTGCTTCCAAGGGCCGCGAGTGTCGTTTTGGGACAAAATGACCATTTTTGGCTTCCAAGGGCCAGGAGTGTAGTTTTTGGTCAAAATTACCTTTTTTTGCTTCTAGGAGCCGGGAGTGTAATTTTTGGTCAAAATTGCCATTTTTGGCTTCCAAGACCTGGGAGTGTCGTTTTTGGTCAAAATTACCATTTTTTGCTTCCATGGGCTAGGAGTGTCAGTTTTGGTCAAAATTACAATTTTTTGGCTTACAAGGGCCGGAAGTGTAGTTTTTGGTCAAAGTGACCATTTTTTTGCTTCCAAGGGCGGCAGTGTTGTTTTGGGTCTAAATGACCATTTTTGGCTTCCAAGGGCCAGAAGTGTAATTTTTGGTCAAAATGACCATTTTCTGGCTTACAAGGGCAAGGAGTGTCATTTTTGGTAAAAAATTACCATTTTTGGCTTACAGGAGTCGGGAGTGTGGTTTTTGGTCAAAATTACCATTTTTTGTCTCAAAGGGAGTGTCATTTTTGGTAAAAATTACAATTTTCTGTTTCAAAGGGCCGGGACTGTCGTTATTGGTCAAAATGACCATTTTTGGTCTCGAAAGGCCGGAAGTGTCGTTTTGGGTCAAAATGACCATTTTTTATCTTACAAGGGCCAGAAGTGTAGTTTTTGGTCAAAATTACAATTTTTTGCTTCCAAGGGCCGCGAGTGTCGTTTTGGGACAAAATGACAATTTTTGGCTTCCAAGGGCCAGGAGTGTACTTTTTGGTCAAAATTACCATTTTTTGCTTCCAATAGCCGGGGTGTCGTTTTTGGTCAAAATGGCCATTTTTGGCTTCCAAGAGCTGGAAGTGTCGTTTTTGATCAAAATTACCATTTTTTGCTTCCATGGGCTAGGAGTGTCAGTTTTGGTCAAAATTAAAATTTTTTGGCTTACAAGGGCCAGAAGTGTAATTTTTGGTCAAAATTACCATTTTTTTCTTCCAAGGACGGCAGTGTCGTTTTGGGTCAAAATTACAATTTTTGGCTTACAAGGGCCAGGAGTGTCATTTTTGGTCAAAATTACCATTTTTGGCTGACAGTAGTCGGGAGTGTGGTTTTTGGTCAAAATGGCCATTTTTGGCTTCCAAGAGCCAGAAGTGTCGTTTTTTGGTCAAAATTACCATTTTTTGCTTCCATGGGCTAGGAGTGTCAGTTTTGGTCAAAATTACAATTTTTTGGCTTACAAGGGCCAGAAGTGTAGTTTTTGGTCAAAATTACAATTTTTTGCTTCCAAGGGCCGCGAGTGTCGTTTTGGGACAAAATGACCATTTTTGGCTTTCAAGGGCCAAGAGTGTAGTTTTTGGTTAAAATTACCATTTTTTGCTTCCAGGAGCCGGGAGTGTAATTTTTGGTCAAAATTGCCATTTTTGGCTTCCAAGACCTGGGAGTGTCGTTTTTGGTCAAAATTACCATTTTTTGCTTCCATGGGCTAGGAGTGTCAGTTTTGGTCAAAATTACAATTTTTTGGCTTACAAGGGCCGGAAGTGTAGTTTTTGGTCAAAGTGACCATTTTTTTGCTTCCAAGGGCCAGAAGTGTAATTTTTGGTCAAAATGACCATTTTCTGGCTTACAAGGGCAAGGAGTGTCATTTTTGGTCAAAATGACCATTTTCTGGCTTACAGGAGTCGGGAGTGTGGTTTTTGGTCAAAATTACCATTTTTTGTCTCAAAGGGAGTGTCATTTTTGGTAAAAATTACAATTTTCTGTTTCAAAGGGCCGGGACGGTCGTTATTGGTCAAAATTACCATTTTTTGTTTCAAAGGGCCGGGACTGTCGTTATTGGTCAAAATTACCATTTTTGGTCTCAAAAGGCCGGAAGTGTGGTTTTTGGTCAAAATGACCATTTTTGGCTTACAAGGGCCAGAGAGTGTAGTTTTTGGTCAAAATTACCATTTTTGGTCTCAAAGGGCAGGAAGAGTCGTTTTTGTCAAAATGACCACTTTTGGCTTCCAAAGGCTGGAAGTTTCGTTTTTGGTCAAAATGACCACTTTTATTCTAAAGGGCTGGGATTGTCGTTTTTGGTCAAAATTACAATTTTTCGCTTGCAGGAGTCGGGAGTGTGATTTTTGGTCAAAATTACCGTTTTTTGTCTCAAAGGGAGTGTCGTTTTTGGTAAAAATTACCATTTTCTGTTTCAAAGGGCCGGGACTGTCGTTATTGGTCAAAATGACCATTTCTGGTCTCAAACGGCCGGAAGTGTCGTTTTGGTAAAAATGACCGCTTTTGGCTTCCAAGAGCCGGGAATGTTGTTTTTGGTAAAATTACCATTTTTGGCTTCCAAAGGCTGGAAGTTTCGTTTTTGGTCAAAGTGACCACTTTTATTCTAAAGGGCTGGGATTGTCGTTTTTGGTCAAAATTACCATTTTTTTTCTTACAAGGGCAGGCAGTGTCGTTTTGGGTCAAAATTAACATTGTTGGTCTGAATGGGCTGTGAGTGTCGTTTTTGGTCAAAAAGACCATTTTTTTTGCTTACGAGGGCTAGCAGTGTAGTTTTCGGTCAAAATGACCATTGTTTGGCTTACAAGGGCCAGAAGTGGAGTTTTTGGTCAAAATTACATTTTTTTGCTTCCAAGGGCCGCGAGTGTCGTTTTGGGACAAAATGACCATTTTTGGCTTCCAAGGGCCAGGAGTGTAGTTTTTGGTCAAAATTACCATTTTTTGCTTCCATGAGCCGGGGTGTCGTTTTTGGTCAAAATTACATTTTTTTGCTTCCATGGGCTAGGAGTGTCAGTTTTGGTCAAAATTAAATTTTTTTGGCTTACAAGGTCCGGAAGTGTAGTTTTTGTTCAAAATTACCATTTTTTTTGCTTCCAAGGGCTAGGAGTGTAGTTTTTGGTCAAAATGACCATTTTTTGGCTTACAAGGGCCAGGTGTGTCATTTTTGGTCAAAATTACCATTTTTGGCTTACAGGAGTCGGGAGTGTGTTTTTTTGTCAAAATTACCATTTTTTGTCTCAAAGGGAGTGTCGTTTTTGGTAAAAATTACCATTTTTGGTCACAAAAGGCCGGAAGTGTGGTTTTTGGTCAAAATTTCCATTTTTGGCTTACAAGGGCCAGAGAGTGTAGTTTTTTGTCAAAATTACCATTTTTGGTCTCAAAGGGCAGGAAGAGTCGTTTTTGTCAAAATAACCACTTTTGGTTTCCAAAGGCTGGAAGTTTCGTTTTTGGTTAAAATGACCACTTTTATTCTAAAGGGCTGGGATTGTCGTTTTTGGTCAAAATGACCATTTTTTGCTCCCAAGGGCTAGGAGTGTTGTTTTTGGTCAAAATACAATCTTTTGGCTTACAAGGGCCGGCAGTGTCGTTTTGGGTCAAAATTACCATTGTTGCCTTCCAAGGGCTGGGAATGTTGTTTTTGGTCAAAATGACAATTTTTTGGTCTGAATGGGATGCCAGTTTCGTTTTTGGTCAAAAAGACCATTTTTCTGCTTACGAGGGCTAGGAGTGTAGTTTTTGGTCAAAATGACCATTTTTTGGCTTACAAGGGCCAGAAGTGTAATTTTTGGTCAAAATTACAATTTTTTGCTTCCAAGGGCCGCGAGTGTCATTTTGGGACAAAATGACCATTTTTGGCTTCCAAGCGCCAGGAGTGTAGTTTTTGGTCAAAATTACCTTTTTTGCTTCCAGGAGCCGGGAGTGTAATTTTTGGTCAAAATTGCCATTTTTGGCTTCCAAGACCTGGGAGTGTCGTTTTTGGTCAAAATTACCATTTTTTGCTTCCATGGGCTAGGAGTGTCAGTTTTGGTCAAAATTACAATTTTTTGGCTTACAAGGGCCGGAAGTGTAGTTTTTGGTCAAAGTGACCATTTTTTTGCTTCCAAGGGCCAGAAGTGTAATTTTTGGTCAAAATGACCATTTTCTGGCTTACAAGGGCAAGGAGTGTCATTTTTGGTCAAAAATTACCATTTTTGGCTTACAGGAGTCGGGAGTGTGGTTTTTGGTCAAAATTACCATTTTTTGTCTCAAAGGGAGTGTCGGTTTTGGTAAAAATTACCATTTTCTGTTTCAAAGGGCCGGGACTGTCCTTATTGGTCAAAATGACCATTTTTGGTCTCAAAAGGCCGGAAGTGTCGTTTTGGGTCAAAATGACCATTTTTTATCTTACAAGGGCCAGAAGTGTAGTTTTTGGTCAAAATTACAATTTTTTGCTTCCAAGGGCCGCGAGTGTCGTTTTGGGACAAAATGACAATTTTTGGCTTCCAAGGGCCAGGAGTGTAGTTTTTGGTCAAAATTACCATTTTTTGCTTCCAATAGCCGGGGTGTCGTTTTTGGTCAAAATGGCCATTTTTGGCTTCCAAGAGCTGGAAGTGTCGTTTTTGATCAAAATTACCATTTTTTGCTTCCATGGGCTAGGAGTGTCAGTTTTGGTCAAAATTAAAATTTTTTGGCTTACAAGGGCCAGAAGTGTAATTTTTGGTCAAAATTACCATTTTTTTCTTCCAAGGACGGCAGTGTCGTTTTGGGTCAAAATTACAATTTTTGGCTTACAAGGGCCAGGAGTGTCATTTTTGGTCAAAGTTACCATTTTTGGCTGACAGGAGTCGGGAGTGTGGTTTTTGGTCAAAATGGCCATTTTTGGCTTCCAAGAGCCAGAATTGTTGTTTTTTGGTCAAAATTACCATTTTTTGCTTCCATGGGCTAGGAGTGTCAGTTTTGGTCAAAATTACAATTTTTTGGCTTACAAGGGCCAGAAGTGTAGTTTTTGGTCAAAATTACAATTTTTTGCTTCCAAGGGCCGCGAGTGTCGTTTTGGGACAAAATGACCATTTTTGGCTTTCAAGGGCCAAGAGTGTAGTTTTTGGTTAAAATTACCATTTTTTGCTTCCAGGAGTCGGGAGTGTCATTTTTGGTCAAAATTGCCATTTTTGGCTTCCAAGATTTGGGAGTGTCGTTTTTGGTCAAAATGGCCATTTTTGGCTTCCAAGAGCCGGGAGTGTCGTTTTTGGTCAAAATTACCATTTTTTGGCTTACAAGGGCCGGAAGTGTAGTTTTTGGTCAAAATGACAATTTTTTTGCTACCAAGGGCGGCAGTGTCGTTTTGGGTCTAAATGACCATTTTTGGCTTCCAAGGGCCAGTAGTGTAATTTTTGGTCAAAATGACCATTTTCTGGCTTACAGGAGTCGGGAGTGTGGTTTTTGGTCAAAATTACCATTTTTTGTCTCAAAGGGAGTGTCATTTTTGGTAAAAATTACAATTTTCTGTTTCAAAGGGCCGGGACGGTCGTTATTGGTCAAAATTACCATTTTTTGTTTCAAAGGGCCGGGACTGTCGTTATTGGTCAAAATTACCATTTTTGGTCTCAAAAGGCCGGAAGTGTGGTTTTTGGTCAAAATGACCATTTTTGGCTTACAAGGGCCAGAGAGTGTAGTTTTTGGTCAAAATTACCATTTTTGGTCTCAAAGGGCAGGAAGAGTCGTTTTTGTCAAAATGACCACTTTTGGCTTCCAAAGGCTGGAAGTTTCGTTTTTGGTCAAAATGACCACTTTTATTCTAAAGGGCTGGGATTGTCGTTTTTGGTCAAAATGACCATTTTTTGCTCCCAAGGGCTAGAAGTGTTGTTTTTGGTCAAAATACAATCTTTTGGCTTACAAGGGCTGGCAGTGTCGTTTTGGGTCAAAATTACCATTGTTGCCTTCCAAGGGCTGGGAGTGTTGTTTTTGGTCAAAATGACCATTTTTTGGTCTGAATGGGATGCGAGTTTCGTTTTTGGTCAAAAAGACCATTTTTTTGCTTACGAGGGCTAGGAGTGTAGTTTTTGATGAAAATGACAATTTTTTGGCTTACAAGGGCCAGAAGTGTAGTTTTTGGTCAAAATTACAATTTTTTGCTTCCAAGGGCCGCGAGTGTTGTTTCGGGACAAAATGACCATTTTTGGCTTCCAAGGGCCAGGAGTGTAGTTTTTGGTCAAAATTACCTTTTTTTGCTTCCAGGAGCCAGGAGTGTCGTTTTTGGTCAAAATTGCCATTTTTGGCTTCCAAGAGCCGGGAGTGTCGTTTTTGGTCAAAATTACCATGTTTTGCTTCCATGGGCTAGGAGTGTCAGTTTTGGTCAAAATCACAATTTTTTGGCTTACAAGGGCCGGAAGTGTAGTTTTTGGTCAAAATGACCATTTTTTTGCTTCCAAGGGCGGCAGTGTTGTTTTGGGTCTAAATGACCATTTTTGGCTTCCAAGGGCCAGAAGTGTAATTTTTGGTCAAAATGACCATTTTCTGGCTTACAAGGGCCAGGAGTGTCATTTTTGGTCAGAATTACCATTTTTGGCTTACAGGAGTCGGGAGTGTGGTTTTTGGTCAAAATTACCATTTTTTGTCTCAAAGGGAGTGTCATTTTTGGTAAAAATTACAATTTTCTGTTTCAAAGGGCCGGGACTGTCGTTATTGGTCAAAATGACCACTTTTGGTCTCAAAAGGCCGGAAGTGTAGTTTTGGGTCAAAATGACCATTTTTGGTCTCAAAAGGCCGGAGTGTCGCTTTGGGTCAAAATGACCATTTTTGGCTTACAAGGTCCAGAGAGTGCAGTTTTTGGTCAAAATTACCATTTTTGGACTCAAAGGGCAGGAAGTGCCGTTTTTTTCAAAATGACCACTTTTGGCTTCCAAGAGCCGGGATTGTTGTTTTTGGTCAAAATTACCATTTTTTGCTCCCAAGGGCTAGGAGTGTCGTTTTTTGTCAAAATACAATTTTTGGCTTACAAGGCCCGGCGGTGTCGTTTTGGGTCAAAATGACCATTTTTTGGCTTACAAGGGCCAGGAGTGTCATTTTTGGTCAAAATTACCATTTTTGGCTTAAAGGGGTCGGGAGTGTGGTTTTTGGTCAAAATTACCATTTTTTCGTCTCAAAGGGGGTGTCGGTTTTGGTAAAAATTACCATTTTCTGTTTCAAAGGGCCGGGACTGTCGTTATTGGTCAAAATGACCATTTTTGGTCTCAAAAGGCCGGAAGTTTCGTTTTTGGTCAAAATGACCACTTTTATTCTAAAGGGCTGGGATTGTCGTTTTTGGTCAAAATTACCATTTTTTGCTTCCATGGGCTAGGAGTGTCGTTTTTTGTCAAAATACAATTTTTGGCTTACAAGGGCCGGCGGTGTCGTTTTGGGTCAAAATGACCATTTTTTGGCTTACAAGGGCCAGGAGTGTCATTTTTGGTCAAAATTAACATTTTTGGCTTACAGGAGTCGGGAGTGTGGTTTTTGGTCAAAATTACCATTTTTTGTCTCAAAGGGAGTGTCGGTTTTGGTAAAAATTACCATTTTCTGTTTCAAAGGGCCGGGACTGTCGTTATTGGTCAAAATTACCATTTTTTTATCTTACAAGGGCCAGAAGTGTAGTTTTTGGTCAAAATTACAGTTTTTTGCTTCCAAGGGCCGCGAGTGTCGTTTTGGGACAAAATGACAATTTTTGGCTTCCAAGGGCCAGGAGTGTAGTTTTTGGTCACAATTACCATTTTTTGCTTCCATGAGCCGGGGTGTCGTTTTTGGTCAAAATTACATTTTTTTGCTTCCATGGGCTAGGAGTGTCAGTTTTGGTCAAAATTAAAAATTTTTGGCTTACAAGGTCCGGAAGTGTAGTTTTTGGTCAAAATTACCATTTTTTTGCTTCCAAGGGCAAGGAGTGTAGTTTTTGGTCAAAATTACCATTTTTTGGCTTACAAGGGCCAGGTGTGTCATTTTTGGTCAAAATTACCATTTTTGGCTTACAGGAGTCGGGAGTGTGTTTTTTTGTCAAAATTACCATTTTTTGTCTCAAAGGGAGTGTTGTTTTTGGTAAAAATTACCATTTTTGGTCACAAAAGGCCGGAAGTGTGGTTTTTGGTCAATATTTCCATTTTTGGCTTACAAGGGCCAGAGAGTGTAGTTTTTGGTCAAAATTACCATTTTTGGTCTCAAAGGGCAGGAAGAGTCGTTTTTGTCAAAATAACCACTTTTGGTTTCCAAAGGCTGGAAGTTTCGTTTTTGGTCAAAATGACCACTTGTATTCTAAAGGGCTGGGATTGTCGTTTTTGGTCAAAATGAACATTTTTTGCTCCCAAGGGCTAGGAGTGTTGTTTTTGGTCAAAATACAATCTTTTGGCTTACAAGGGCCGGCAGTGTCGTTTTGGGTCAAAATTACCATTGTTGCCTTCCAAGGGCTGGGAGTGTTGTTTTTGGTCAAAATGACAATTTTTTGGTCTGAATGGGATGCCAGTTTCGTTTTTGGTCAAAAAGACCATTTTTTTGCTTACGAGGGCTAGGAGTGTAGTTTTTGGTCAAAATGACCATTTTTTGGCTTACAAGGGCCAGAAGTGTAATTTTTGGTCAAAATTACAATTTTTTGCTTCCAAGGGCCGCGAGAGTCGTTTTGGGACAAAATGACCATTTTTGGCTTCCAAGGGCCAGGAGTGTAGTTTTTGGTCAAAATTACCTTTTTTTGCTTCTAGGAGCCGGGAGTGTAATTTTTGGTCAAAATTGCCATTTTTGGCTTCCAAGACCTGGGAGTGTCGTTTTTGGTCAAAATTACCATTTTTTGCTTCCATGGGCTAGGAGTGTCAGTTTTGGTCAAAATTACAATTTTTTGGCTTACAAGGGCCGGAAGTGTAGTTTTTGGTCAAAGTGACCATTTTTTTGCTTCCAAGGGCGGCAGTGTTGTTTTGGGTCTAAATGACCATTTTTGGCTTCCAAGGGCCAGAAGTGTAATTTTTGGTCAAAATGACCATTTTCTGGCTTACAAGGGCAAGGAGTGTCATTTTTGGTAAAAAATTACCATTTTTGGCTTACAGGAGTCGGGAGTGTGGTTTTTGGTCAAAATTACCATTTTTTGTCTCAAAGGGAGTGTCATTTTTGGTAAAAATTACAATTTTCTGTTTCAAAGGGCCGGGACTGTCGTTATTGGTCAAAATGACCATTTTTGGTCTCAAAAGGCCGGAAGTGTCGTTTTGGGTCAAAATTACCATTTTTGGTCTCAAAAGGCCGGAAGTGTCGTTTTGGGTCAAAATGACCATTTTTGGCTTACAAGGGCCAGAGAGTGCAGTTTTTGGTCAAAATTACCATTTTTGGACTCAAAGGGCAGGAAGTGCCGTTTTTTGTCAAAATACAATTTTTGGCTTACAAGGGCCGGCGGTGTCGTTTTGGGTCAAAATGACCATTTTTTGGCTTACAAGGGCCAGGAGTGTCATTTTTGGTCAAAATTACCATTTTTGGCTTACAGGAGTCGGGAGTGTGGTTTTTGGTCAAAATTACCATTTTTTGTCTCAAAGGGAGTGTCGGTTTTGGTAAAAATTACCATTTTCTGTTTCAAAGGGCCGGGGCTGTCCTTATTGGTCAAAATGACCGTTTTTGGTCTCAAAAGGCCGGAAGTGTCGTTTTGGGTCAAAATGACCATTTTTTATCTTACAAGGGCCAGAAGTGTAGTTTTTGGTCAAAATTACAATTTTTTGCTTCCAAGGGCCAGGAGTGTAGTTTTTGGTCAAAATTACCATTTTTTGCTTCCGGGGTGTCGTTTTTGGTCAAAATGGCTATTTTTGGCTTCCAAGAGCTGGAAGTGTCGTTTTTGATCAAAATTACCATTTTTTGCTTCCATGGGCTAGGAGTGTCAGTTTTGGTCAAAATTAAAATTTTTTGGCTTACAAGGGCCAGAAGTGTAATTTTTGGTCAAAATTACCATTTTTTTCTTCCAAGGACGGCAGTGTCGTTTTGGGTCAAAATTACAATTTTTGGCTTACAAGGGCCAGGAGTGTCATTTTTGGTCAAAATTACCATTTTTGGCTGACAGGAGTCGGGAGTGTGGTTTTTGGTCAAAATGGCCATTTTTGGCTTCCAAGAGCCAGAAGTGTCGTTTTTTGGTCAAAATTACCATTTTTTGCTTCCATGGGCTAGGAGTGTCAGTTTTGGTCAAAATTACAATTTTTTGGCTTACAAGGGCCAGAAGTGTAGTTTTTGGTCAAAATTACAATTTTTTGCTTCCAAGGGCCGCGAGTGTCGTTTTGGGACAAAATGACCATTTTTGGCTTTCAAGGGCCAAGAGTGTAGTTTTTGGTTAAAATTACCATTTTTTGCTTCCAGGAGCCGGGAGTGTCATTTTTGGTCAAAATTGCCATTTTTGGCTTCCAAGATTTGGGAGTGCCATTTTTGGTCAAAATGGCCATTTTTGGCTTCCAAGAGCCGGGAGTGTCGTTTTTGGTCAAAATTACCATTTTTTGGCTTACAAGGGCCGGAAGTGTAGTTTTTGGTCAAAATGACAATTTTTTTGCTACCAAGGGCGGCAGTGTCGTTTTGGGTCTAAATGACCATTTTTGGCTTCCAAGGGCCAGTAGTGTAATTTTTGGTCAAAATGACCATTTTCTGGCTTACAGGAGTCGGGAGTGTGGTTTTTGGTCAAAATTACCATTTTTTGTCTCAAAGGGAGTGTCATTTTTGGTAAAAATTACAATTTTATGTTTCAAAGGGCCGGGACTGTCGTTATTGGTCAAAATGACCACTTTTGGTCTCAAAAGGCCGGAAGTGTAGTTTTTGGTCAAAATGACCATTTTTGGTCTCAAAAGGCCGGAGTGTCGCTTTGGGTCAAAATGACCATTTTTGGCTTACAAGGTCCAGAGAGTGCAGTTTTTGGTCAAAATTACCATTTTTGGACTCAAAGGGCAGGAAGTGCCGTTTTTTTCAAAATGACCACTCTAGGCTTCCAAGAGCCGGGATTGTTGTTTTTGGTCAAAATTACCATTTTTTGCTCCCAAGGGCTAGGAGTGTCGTTTTTTGTCAAAATACAATTTTTGGCTTACAAGGGCCGGCGGTGTCGTTTTGGGTCAAAATGACCATTTTTTGGCTTACAAGGGCCAGGAGTGTCATTTTTGGTCAAAATTACCATTTTTGGCTTAAAGGGGTCGGGAGTGTGGTTTTTGGTCAAAATTACCATTTTTTCGTCTCAAAGGGGGTGTCGGTTTTGGTAAAAATTACCATTTTCTGTTTCAAAGGGCCGGGACTGTCGTTATTGGTCAAAATGACCATTTTTGGTCTCAAAAGGCCGGAAGTTTCGTTTTTGGTCAAAATGACCACTTTTATTCTAAAGGGCTGGGATTGTCGTTTTTGGTCAAAATTACCATTTTTTGCTTCCATGGGCTAGGAGTGTCGTTTTTTGTCAAAATACAATTTTTGGCTTACAAGGGCCGGCGGTGTCGTTTTGGGTCAAAATGACCATTTTTTGGCTTACAAGGGCCAGGAGTGTCATTTTTGGTCAAAATTAACATTTTTGGCTTACAGGAGTCGGGAGTGTGGTTTTTGGTCAAAATTACCATTTTTTGTCTCAAAGGGAGTGTCGGTTTTGGTAAAAATTACCATTTTCTGTTTCAAAGGGCCGGGACTGTCGTTATTGGTCAAAATTACCATTTTTGGTCTCAAAAGGCCGGAAGTGTCGTTTTGGGTCAAAATGACCATTTTTTATCTTACAAGGGCCAGAAGTGTAGTTTTTGGTCAAAATTACAGTTTTTTGCTTCCAAGGGCCGCGAGTGTCGTTTTGGGACAAAATGACAATTTTTGGCTTCCAAGGGCCAGGAGTGTAGTTTTTGGTCAAAATTACCATTTTTTGCTTCCATGAGCCGGGGTGTCGTTTTTGGTCAAAATTACATTTTTTTGCTTCCATGGGCTAGGAGTGTCAGTTTTGGTCAAAATTAAAAATTTTTGGCTTACAAGGTCCGGAAGTGTAGTTTTTGGTCAAAATTACCATTTTTTTGCTTCCAAGGGCAAGGAGTGTAGTTTTTGGTCAAAATTACCATTTTTTGGCTTACAAGGGCCAGGTGTGTCATTTTTGGTCAAAATTACCATTTTTGGCTTACAGGAGTTGGGAGTATGTTTTTTTGTCAAAATTACCATTTTTTGTCTCAAAGGGAGTGTTGTTTTTGGTAAAAATTACCATTTTTGGTCACAAAAGGCCGGAAGTGTGGTTTTTGGTCAATATTTCCATTTTTGGCTTACAAGGGCCAGAGAGTGTAGTTTTTGGTCAAAATTACCATTTTTGGTCTCAAAGGGCAGGAAGAGTCGTTTTTGTCAAAATAACCACTTTTGGTTTCCAAAGGCTGGAAGTTTCGTTTTTGGTCAAAATGAACATTTTTTGCTCCCAAGGGCTAGGAGTGTTGTTTTTGGTCAAAATACAATCTTTTGGCTTACAAGGGCCGGCAGTGTCGTTTTGGGTCAAAATTACCATTGTTGCCTTCCAAGGGCTGGGAGTGTTGTTTTTGGTCAAAATGACAATTTTTTGGTCTGAATGGGATGCCAGTTTCGTTTTTGGTCAAAAAGACCATTTTTTTGCTTACGAGGGCTAGGAGTGTAGTTTTTGGTCAAAATGACCATTTTTTGGCTTACAAGGGCCAGAAGTGTAATTTTTGGTCAAAATTACAATTTTTTGCTTCCAAGGGCCGCAAGTGTCGTTTTGGGACAAAATGACCATTTTTGGCTTCCAAGGGCCAGGAGTGTAGTTTTTGGTCAAAATTACCTTTTTTTGCTTCTAGGAGCCGGGAGTGTAATTTTTGGTCAAAATTGCCATTTTTGGCTTCCAAGACCTGGGAGTGTCGTTTTTGGTCAAAATTACCATTTTTTGCTTCCATGGGCTAGGAGTGTCAGTTTTGGTCAAAATTACAATTTTTTGGCTTACAAGGGCCGGAAGTGTAGTTTTTGGTCAAAGTGACCATTTTTTTGCTTCCAAGGGCGGCAGTGTTGTTTTGGGTCTAAATGACCATTTTTGGCTTCCAAGGGCCAGAAGTGTAATTTTTGGTCAAAATGACCATTTTCTGGCTTACAAGGGCAAGGAGTGTCATTTTTGGTAAAAAATTACCATTTTTGGCTTACAGGAGTCGGGAGTGTGGTTTTTGGTCAAAATTACCATTTTTTGTCTCAAAGGGAGTGTCATTTTTGGTAAAAATTACAATTTTCTGTTTCAAAGGGCCGGGACTGTCGTTATTGGTCAAAATGACCATTTTTGGTCTCAAAAGGCCGGAAGTGTCGTTTTGGGTCAAAATGACCATTTTTTATCTTACAAGGGCCAGAAGTGTAGTTTTTGGTCAAAATTACAATTTTTTGCTTCCAAGGGCCAGGAGTGTAGTTTTTGGTCAAAATTACCATTTTTTGCTTCCAATAGCCGGGGTGTCGTTTTTGGTCAAAATGGCTATTTTTGGCTTCCAAGAGCTGGAAGTGTCGTTTTTGATCAAAATTACCATTTTTTGCTTCCATGGGCTAGGAGTGTCAGTTTTGGTCAAAATTAAAATTTTTTGGCTTACAAGGGCCAGAAGTGTAATTTTTGGTCAAAATTACCATTTTTTTCTTCCAAGGACGGCAGTGTCGTTTTGGGTCAAAATTACAATTTTTGGCTTACAAGGGCCAGGAGTGTCATTTTTGGTCAAAATTACCATTTTTGGCTGACAGGAGTCGGGAGTGTGGTTTTTGGTCAAAATGGCCATTTTTGGCTTCCAAGAGCCAGAATTGTTGTTTTTTGGTCAAAATTACCATTTTTTGCTTCCATGGGCTAGGAGTGTCAGTTTTGGTCAAAATTACAATTTTTTGGCTTACAAGGGCCAGAAGTGTAGTTTTTGGTCAAAATTACAATTTTTTGCTTCCAAGGGCCGCGAGTGTCGTTTTGGGACAAAATGACCATTTTTGGCTTTCAAGGGCCAAGAGTGTAGTTTTTGGTTAAAATTACCATTTTTTGCTTCCAGGAGCCGGGAGTGTCATTTTTGGTCAAAATTGCCATTTTTGGCTTCCAAGATTTGGGAGTGCCATTTTTGGTCAAAATGGCCATTTTTGGCTTCCAAGAGCCGGGAGTGTCGTTTTTGGTCAAAATTACCATTTTTTGGCTTACAAGGGCCGGAAGTGTAGTTTTTGGTCAAAATGACAATTTTTTTGCTACCAAGGGCGGCAGTGTCGTTTTGGGTCTAAATGACCATTTTTGGCTTCCAAGGGCCAGTAGTGTAATTTTTGGTCAAAATGACCATTTTCTGGCTTACAGGAGTCGGGAGTGTGGTTTTTGGTCAAAATTACCATTTTTTGTCTCAAAGGGAGTGTCATTTTTGGTAAAAATTACAATTTTATGTTTCAAAGGGCCGGGACTGTCGTTATTGGTCAAAATGACCACTTTTGGTCTCAAAAGGCCGGAAGTGTAGTTTTTGGTCAAAATGACCATTTTTGGTCTCAAAAGGCCGGAGTGTCGCTTTGGGTCAAAATGACCATTTTTGGCTTACAAGGTCCAGAGAGTGCAGTTTTTGGTCAAAATTACCATTTTTGGACTCAAAGGGCAGGAAGTGCCGTTTTTTTCAAAATGACCACTCTAGGCTTCCAAGAGCCGGGATTGTTGTTTTTGGTCAAAATTACCATTTTTTGCTCCCAAGGGCTAGGAGTGTCGTTTTTTGTCAAAATACAATTTTTGGCTTACAAGGGCCGGCGGTGTCGTTTTGGGTCAAAATGACCATTTTTTGGCTTACAAGGGCCAGGAGTGTCATTTTTGGTCAAAATTACCATTTTTGGCTTAAAGGGGTCGGGAGTGTGGTTTTTGGTCAAAATTACCATTTTTTCGTCTCAAAGGGGGTGTCGGTTTTGGTAAAAATTACCATTTTCTGTTTCAAAGGGCCGGGACTGTCGTTATTGGTCAAAATGACCATTTTTGGTCTCAAAAGGCCGGAAGTTTCGTTTTTGGTCAAAATGACCACTTTTATTCTAAAGGGCTGGGATTGTCGTTTTTGGTCAAAATTACCATTTTTTGCTTCCATGGGCTAGGAGTGTCGTTTTTTGTCAAAATACAATTTTTGGCTTACAAGGGCCGGCGGTGTCGTTTTGGGTCAAAATGACCATTTTTTGGCTTACAAGGGCCAGGAGTGTCATTTTTGGTCAAAATTAACATTTTTGGCTTACAGGAGTCGGGAGTGTGGTTTTTGGTCAAAATTACCATTTTTTGTCTCAAAGGGAGTGTCGGTTTTGGTAAAAATTACCATTTTCTGTTTCAAAGGGCCGGGACTGTCGTTATTGGTCAAAATTACCATTTTTGGTCTCAAAAGGCCGGAAGTGTCGTTTTGGGTCAAAATGACCATTTTTTATCTTACAAGGGCCAGAAGTGTAGTTTTTGGTCAAAATTACAGTTTTTTGCTTCCAAGGGCCGCGAGTGTCGTTTTGGGACAAAATGACAATTTTTGGCTTCCAAGGGCCAGGAGTGTAGTTTTTGGTCAAAATTACCATTTTTTGCTTCCATGAGCCGGGGTGTCGTTTTTGGTCAAAATTACATTTTTTTGCTTCCATGGGCTAGGAGTGTCAGTTTTGGTCAAAATTAAAAATTTTTGGCTTACAAGGTCCGGAAGTGTAGTTTTTGGTCAAAATTACCATTTTTTTGCTTCCAAGGGCAAGGAGTGTAGTTTTTGGTCAAAATTACCATTTTTTGGCTTACAAGGGCCAGGTGTGTCATTTTTGGTCAAAATTACCATTTTTGGCTTACAGGAGTCGGGAGTGTGTTTTTTTGTCAAAATTACCATTTTTTGTCTCAAAGGGAGTGTTGTTTTTGGTAAAAATTACCATTTTTGGTCACAAAAGGCCGGAAGTGTGGTTTTTGGTCAATATTTCCATTTTTGGCTTACAAGGGCCAGAGAGTGTAGTTTTTGGTCAAAATTACCATTTTTGGTCTCAAAGGGCAGGAAGAGTCGTTTTTGTCAAAATAACCACTTTTGGTTTCCAAAGGCTGGAAGTTTCGTTTTTGGTCAAAATGACCACTTTTATTCTAAAGGGCTGGGATTGTTGTTTTTGGTCAAAATGAACATTTTTTGCTCCCAAGGGCTAGGAGTGTTGTTTTTGGTCAAAATACAATCTTTTGGCTTACAAGGGCCGGCAGTGTCGTTTTGGGTCAAAATTACCATTGTTGCCTTCCAAGGGCTGGGAGTGTTGTTTTTGGTCAAAATGACAATTTTTTGGTCTGAATGGGATGCCAGTTTCGTTTTTGGTCAAAAAGACCATTTTTTTGCTTACGAGGGCTAGGAGTGTAGTTTTTGGTCAAAATGACCATTTTTTGGCTTACAAGGGCCAGAAGTGTAATTTTTGGTCAAAATTACAATTTTTTGCTTCCAAGGGCCGCAAGTGTCGTTTTGGGACAAAATGACCATTTTTGGCTTCCAAGGGCCAGGAGTGTAGTTTTTGGTCAAAATTACCTTTTTTTGCTTCTAGGAGCCGGGAGTGTAATTTTTGGTCAAAATTGCCATTTTTGGCTTCCAAGACCTGGGAGTGTCGTTTTTGGTCAAAATTACCATTTTTTGCTTCCATGGGCTAGGAGTGTCAGTTTTGGTCAAAATTACAATTTTTTGGCTTACAAGGGCCGGAAGTGTAGTTTTTGGTCAAAGTGACCATTTTTTTGCTTCCAAGGGCGGCAGTGTTGTTTTGGGTCTAAATGACCATTTTTGGCTTCCAAGGGCCAGAAGTGTAATTTTTGGTCAAAATGACCATTTTCTGGCTTACAAGGGCAAGGAGTGTCATTTTTGGTAAAAAATTACCATTTTTGGCTTACAGGAGTCGGGAGTGTGGTTTTTGGTCAAAATTACCATTTTTTGTCTCAAAGGGAGTGTCATTTTTGGTAAAAATTACAATTTTCTGTTTCAAAGGGCCGGGACTGTCGTTATTGGTCAAAATGACCATTTTTGGTCTCAAAAGGCCGGAAGTGTCGTTTTGGGTCAAAATTACCATTTTTGGTCTCAAAAGGCCGGAAGTGTCGTTTTGGGTCAAAATGACCATTTTTGGCTTACAAGGGCCAGAGAGTGCAGTTTTTGGTCAAAATTACCATTTTTGGACTCAAAGGGCAGGAAGTGCCGTTTTTTGTCAAAATACAATATTTCGCTTACAAGGGCCGGCGGTGTCGTTTTGGGTCAAAATGACCATTTTTTGGCTTACAAGAGCCAGGAGTGTCATTTTTGGTCAAAATTACCATTTTTGGCTTACAGGAGTCGGGAGTGTGGTTTTTGGTCAAAATTACCATTTTTTGTCTCAAAGGGAGTGTCGGTTTTGGTAAAAATTACCATTTTCTGTTTCAAAGGACCGGGACTGTCCTTATTGGTCAAAATGACCATTTTTGGTCTCAAAAGGCCGGAAGTGTCGTTTTGGGTCAAAATGACCATTTTTTATCTTACAAGGGCCAGAAGTGTAGTTTTTGGTCAAAATTACAATTTTTTGCTTCCAAGGGCCGCGAGTGTCGTTTTGGGACAAAATGACAATTTTTGGCTTCCAAGGGCCAGGAGTGTAGTTTTTGGTCAAAATTACCATTTTTTGCTTCCAATAGCCGGGGTGTCGTTTTTGGTCAAAATGGCCATTTTTGGCTTCCAAGAGCTGGAAGTGTCGTTTTTGATCAAAATTACCATTTTTTGCTTCCATGGGCTAGGAGTGTCAGTTTTGGTCAAAATTAAAATTTTTTGGCTTACAAGGGCCAGAAGTGTAATTTTTGGTCAAAATTACCATTTTTTTCTTCCAAGGACGGCAGTGTCGTTTTGGGTCAAAATTACAATTTTTGGCTTACAAGGGCCAGGAGTGTAATTTTTTGTCAAAGTTACCATTTTTGGCTGACAGGAGTCGGGAGTGTGGTTTTTGGTCAAAATGGCCATTTTTGGCTTCCAAGAGCCAGAATTGTTGTTTTTTGGTCAAAATTACCATTTTTTGCTTCCATGGGCTAGGAGTGTCAGTTTTGGTCAAAATTACAATTTTTTGGCTTACAAGGGCCAGAAGTGTAGTTTTTGGTCAAAATTACAATTTTTTGCTTCCAAGGGCCGCGAGTGTCGTTTTGGGACAAAATGACCATTTTTTGCTTTCAAGGGCCAAGAGTGTAGTTTTTGGTTAAAATTACCATTTTTTGCTTCCAGGAGTCGGGAGTGTCATTTTTGGTCAAAATTGCCATTTTTGGCTTCCAAGATTTGGGAGTGTCGTTTTTGGTCAAAATGGCCATTTTTGGCTTCCAAGAGCCGGGAGTGTCGTTTTTGGTCAAAATTACCATTTTTTGGCTTACAAGGGCCGGAAGTGTAGTTTTTGGTCAAAATGACAATTTTTTTGCTACCAAGGGCGGCAGTGTCGTTTTGGGTCTAAATGACCATTTTTGGCTTCCAAGGGCCAGTAGTGTAATTTTTGGTCAAAATGACCATTTTCTGGCTTACAGGAGTCGGGAGTGTGGTTTTTGGTCAAAATTACCATTTTTTGTCTCAAAGGGAGTGTCATTTTTGGTAAAAATTACAATTTTCTGTTTCAAAGGGCCGGGACGGTTGTTATTGGTCAAAATTACCATTTTTTGTTTCAAAGGGCCGGGACTGTCGTTATTGGTCAAAATTACCATTTTTGGTCTCAAAAGGCCGGAAGTGTGGTTTTTGGTCAAAATGACCATTTTTGGCTTACAAGGGCCAGAGAGTGTAGTTTTTGGTCAAAATTACCATTTTTGGTCTCAAAGGGCAGGAAGAGTCGTTTTTGTCAAAATGACCACTTTTGGCTTCCAAAGGCTGGAAGTTTCGTTTTTGGTCAAAATGACCACTTTTATTCTAAAGGGCTGGGATTGTCGTTTTTGGTCAAAATTACAATTTTTCGCTTGCAGGAGTCGTGAGTGTGATTTTTGGTCAAAATTACCGTTTTTTGTCTCAAAGGGAGTGTCGTTTTTGGTAAAAATTACCATTTTCTGTTTCAAAGGGCCGGGACTGTCGTTATTGGTCAAAATGACCATTTCTGGTCTCAAACGGCCGGAAGTGTCGTTTTGGTAAAAATGACCGCTTTTGGCTTCCAAGAGCCGGGAATGTTGTTTTTGGTAAAATTACCATTTTTGGCTTCCAAAGGCTGGAAGTTTCGTTTTTGGTCAAAGTGACCACTTTTATTCTAAAGGGCTGGGATTGTCGTTTTTGGTCAAAATTACCATTTTTTTTCTTACAAGGGCAGGCAGTGTCGTTTTGGGTCAAAATTAACATTGTTGGTCTGAATGGGCTGTGAGTGTCGTTTTTGGTCAAAAAGACCATTTTTTTTTGCTTACGAGGGCTAGCAGTGTAGTTTTTGGTCAAAATGACCATTGTTTGGCTTACAAGGGCCAGAAGTGGAGTTTTTGGTCAAAATTACATTTTTTTGCTTCCAAGGGCCGCGAGTGTCGTTTTGGGACAAAATGACCATTTTTGGCTTCCAAGGGCCAGGAGTGTAGTATTTGGTCAAAATTACCATTTTTTGCTTCCATGAGCCGGGGTGTCGTTTTTGGTCAAAATTACATTTTTTTGCTTCCATGGGCTAGGAGTGTCAGTTTTGGTCAAAATTAAATTTTTTTGGCTTACAAGGTCCGGAAGTGTAGTTTTTGTTCAAAATTACCATTTTTTTTGCTTCCAAGGGCTAGGAGTGTAGTTTTTGGTCAAAATGACCATTTTTTGGCTTACAAGGGCCAGGTGTGTCATTTTTGGTCAAAATTACCATTTTTGGCTTACAGGAGTCGGGAGTGTGTTTTTTTGTCAAAATTACCATTTTTTGTCTCAAAGGGAGTGTCGTTTTTGGTAAAAATTACCATTTTTGGTCACAAAAGGCCGGAAGTGTGGTTTTTGGTCAAAATTTCCATTTTTGGCTTACAAGGGCCAGAGAGTGTAGTTTTTTGTCAAAATTACCATTTTTGGTCTCAAAGGGCAGGAAGAGTCGTTTTTGTCAAAATAACCACTTTTGGTTTCCAAAGGCTGGAAGTTTCGTTTTTGGTTAAAATGACCACTTTTATTCTAAAGGGCTGGGATTGTCGTTTTTGGTCAAAATGACCATTTTTTGCTCCCAAGGGCTAGGAGTGTTGTTTTTGGTCAAAATACAATCTTTTGGCTTACAAGGGCCGGCAGTGTCGTTTTGGGTCAAAATTACCATTGTTGCCTTCCAAGGGCTGGGAATGTTGTTTTTGGTCAAAATGACAATTTTTTGGTCTGAATGGGATGCCAGTTTCGTTTTTGGTCAAAAAGACCATTTTTCTGCTTACGAGGGCTAGGAGTGTAGTTTTTGGTCAAAATGACCATTTTTTGGCTTACAAGGGCCAGAAGTGTAATTTTTGGTCAAAATTACAATTTTTTGCTTCCAAGGGCCGCGAGTGTCATTTTGGGACAAAATGACCATTTTTGGCTTCCAAGCGCCAGGAGTGTAGTTTTTGGTCAAAATTACCTTTTTTGCTTCCAGGAGCCGGGAGTGTAATTTTTGGTCAAAATTGCCATTTTTGGCTTCCAAGACCTGGGAGTGTCGTTTTTGGTCAAAATTACCATTTTTTGCTTCCATGGGCTAGGAGTGTCAGTTTTGGTCAAAATTACAATTTTTTGGCTTACAAGGGCCGGAAGTGTAGTTTTTGGTCAAAGTGACCATTTTTTTGCTTCCAAGGGCCAGAAGTGTAATTTTTGGTCAAAATGACCATTTTCTGGCTTACAAGGGCAAGGAGTGTCATTTTTGGTCAAAAATTACCATTTTTGGCTTACAGGAGTCGGGAGTGTGGTTTTTGGTCAAAATTACCATTTTTTGTCTCAAAGGGAGTGTCATTTTTGGTAAAAATTACAATTTTCTGTTTCAAAGGGCCGGGACTGTCGTTATTGGTCAAAATGACCATTTTTGGTCTCAAAAGGCCGGAAGTGTCGTTTTGGGTCAAAATGACCATTTTTGGTCTCAAAAGGCCGGAAGTGTCGTTTTGGGTCAAAATGACCATTTTTGGCTTACAAGGGCCAGAGAGTGCAGTTTTTGGTCAAAATTACCATTTTTGGACTCAAAGGGCAGGAAGTGCCGTTTTTTGTCAAAATACAATATTTGGCTTACAAGGGCCGGCGGTGTCGTTTTGGGTCAAAATGACCATTTTTTGGCTTACAAGAGCCAGGAGTGTCATTTTTGGTCAAAATTACCATTTTTGGCTTACAGGAGTCGGGAGTGTGGTTTTTGGTCAAAATTACCATTTTTTGTCTCAAAGGGAGTGTCGGTTTTGGTAAAAATTACCATTTTCTGTTTCAAAGGGCCGGGACTGTCCTTATTGGTCAAAATGACCATTTTTGGTCTCAAAAGGCCGGAAGTGTCGTTTTGGGTCAAAATGACCATTTTTTATCTTACAAGGGCCAGAAGTGTAGTTTTTGGTCAAAATTACAATTTTTTGCTTCCAAGGGCCGCGAGTGTCGTTTTGGGACAAAATGACAATTTTTGGCTTCCAAGGGCCAGGAGTGTAGTTTTTGGTCAAAATTACCATTTTTTGCTTCCAATAGCCGGGGTGTCGTTTTTGGTCAAAATGGCCATTTTTGGCTTCCAAGAGCTGGAAGTGTCGTTTTTGATCAAAATTACCATTTTTTGCTTCCATGGGCTAGGAGTGTCAGTTTTGGTCAAAATTAAAATTTTTTGGCTTACAAGGGCCAGAAGTGTAATTTTTGGTCAAAATTACCATTTTTTTCTTCCAAGGACGGCAGTGTCGTTTTGGGTCAAAATTACAATTTTTGGCTTACAAGGGCCAGGAGTGTCATTTTTGGTCAAAGTTACCATTTTTGGCTGACAGGAGTCGGGAGTGTGGTTTTTGGTCAAAATGGCCATTTTTGGCTTCCAAGAGCCAGAATTGTTGTTTTTTGGTCAAAATTACCATTTTTTGCTTCCATGGGCTAGGAGTGTCAGTTTTGGTCAAAATTACAATTTTTTGGCTTACAAGGGCCAGAAGTGTAGTTTTTGGTCAAAATTACAATTTTTTGCTTCCAAGGGCCGCGAGTGTCGTTTTGGGACAAAATGACCATTTTTGGCTTTCAAGGGCCAAGAGTGTAGTTTTTGGTTAAAATTACCATTTTTTGCTTCCAGGAGTCGGGAGTGTCATTTTTGGTCAAAATTGCCATTTTTGGCTTCCAAGATTTGGGAGTGTCGTTTTTGGTCAAAATGGCCATTTTTGGCTTCCAAGAGCCGGGAGTGTCGTTTTTGGTCAAAATTACCATTTTTTGGCTTACAAGGGCCGGAAGTGTAGTTTTTGGTCAAAATGACAATTTTTTTGCTACCAAGGGCGGCAGTGTCGTTTTGGGTCTAAATGACCATTTTTGGCTTCCAAGGGCCAGTAGTGTAATTTTTGGTCAAAATGACCATTTTCTGGCTTACAGGAGTCGGGAGTGTGGTTTTTGGTCAAAATTACCATTTTTTGTCTCAAAGGGAGTGTCATTTTTGGTAAAAATTACAATTTTCTGTTTCAAAGGGCCGGGACGGTCGTTATTGGTCAAAATTACCATTTTTTGTTTCAAAGGGCCGGGACTGTCGTTATTGGTCAAAATTACCATTTTTGGTCTCAAAAGGCCGGAAGTGTGGTTTTTGGTCAAAATGACCATTTTTGGCTTACGAGGGCCAGAGAGTGTAGTTTTTGGTCAAAATTACCATTTTTGGTCTCAAAGGGCAGGAAGAGTCGTTTTTGTCAAAATGACCACTTTTGGCTTCCAAAGGCTGGAAGTTTCGTTTTTGGTCAAAATGACCACTTTTATTCTAAAGGGCTGGGATTGTCGTTTTTGGTCAAAATGACCATTTTTTGCTCCCAAGGGCTAGAAGTGTTGTTTTTGGTCAAAATACAATCTTTTGGCTTACAAGGGCTGGCAGTGTCGTTTTGGGTCAAAATTACCATTGTTGCCTTCCAAGGGCTGGGAGTGTTGTTTTTGGTCAAAATGACCATTTTTTGGTCTGAATGGGATGCGAGTTTCGTTTTTGGTCAAAAAGACCATTTTTTTGCTTACGAGGGCTAGGAGTGTAGTTTTTGATGAAAATGACAATTTTTTGGCTTACAAGGGCCAGAAGTGTAGTTTTTGGTCAAAATTACAATTTTTTGCTTCCAAGGGCCGCGAGTGTTGTTTCGGGACAAAATGACCATTTTTGGCTTCCAAGGGCCAGGAGTGTAGTTTTTGGTCAAAATTACCTTTTTTTGCTTCCAGGAGCCAGGAGTGTCGTTTTTGGTCAAAATTGCCATTTTTGGCTTCCAAGAGCCGGGAGTGTCGTTTTTGGTCAAAATTACCATGTTTTGCTTCCATGGGCTAGGAGTGTCAGTTTTGGTCAAAATCACAATTTTTTGGCTTACAAGGGCCGGAAGTGTAGTTTTTGGTCAAAATGACCATTTTTTTGCTTCCAAGGGCGGCAGTGTCGTTTTGGGTCTAAATGACCATTTTTGGCTTCCAAGGGCCAGAAGTGTAATTTTTGGTCAAAATGACCATTTTCTGGCTTACAAGGGCCAGGAGTGTCATTTTTGGTCAGAATTACCATTTTTGGCTTACAGGAGTCGGGAGTGTGGTTTTTGGTCAAAATTACCATTTTTTGTCTCAAAGGGAGTGTCATTTTTGGTAAAAATTACAATTTTATGTTTCAAAGGGCCGGGACTGTCGTTATTGGTCAAAATGACCACTTTTGGTCTCAAAAGGCCGGAAGTGTAGTTTTGGGTCAAAATGACCATTTTTGGTCTCAAAAGGCCGGAGTGTCGCTTTGGGTCAAAATGACCATTTTTGGCTTACAAGGTCCAGAGAGTGCAGTTTTTGGTCAAAATTACCATTTTTGGACTCAAAGGGCAGGAAGTGCCGTTTTTTTCAAAATGACCACTTTTGGCTTCCAAGAGCCGGGATTGTTGTTTTTGGTCAAAATTACCATTTTTTGCTCCCAAGGGCTAGGAGTGTCGTTTTTTGTCAAAATACAATTTTTGGCTTACAAGGCCCGGCGGTGTCGTTTTGGGTCAAAATGACCATTCATTGGCTTACAAGGGCCAGGAGTGTCATTTTTGGTCAAAATTACCATTTTTGGCTTAAAGGGGTCAGGAGTGTGGTTTTTGGTCAAAATTACCATTTTTTCGTCTCAAAGGGGTTGTCGGTTTTGGTAAAAATTACCATTTTCTGTTTCAAAGGGCCGGGACTGTCGTTATTGGTCAAAATGACCATTTTTGGTCTCAAAAGGCCGGAAGTTTCGTTTTTGGTCAAAATGACCACTTTTATTCTAAAGGGCTGGGATTGTCGTTTTTGGTCAAAATTACCATTTTTTGCTTCCATGGGCTAGGAGTGTCGTTTTTTGTCAAAATACAATTTTTGGCTTACAAGGGCCGGCGGTGTCGTTTTGGGTCAAAATGACCATTTTTTGGCTTACAAGGGCCAGGAGTGTCATTTTTGGTCAAAATTAACATTTTTGGCTTACAGGAGTCGGGAGTGTGGTTTTTGGTCAAAATTACCATTTTTTGTTTCAAAGGGAGTGTCGGTTTTGGTAAAAATTACCATTTTCTGTTTCAAAGGGCCGGGACTGTCGTTATTGGTCAAAATTACCATTTTTGGTCTCAAAAGGCCGGAAGTGTCGTTTTGGGTCAAAATGACCATTTTTTATCTTACAAGGGCCAGAAGTGTAGTTTTTGGTCAAAATTACAGTTTTTGGCTTCCAAGGGCCGCGAGTGTCGTTTTGGGACAAAATGACAATTTTTGGCTTCCAAGGGCCAGGAGTGTAGTTTTTGGTCAAAATTACCATTTTTTGCTTCCATGAGCCGGGGTGTCGTTTTTGGTCAAAATTACATTTTTTTGCTTCCATGGGCTAGGAGTGTCAGTTTTGGTCAAAATTAAAAATTTTTGGCTTACAAGGTCCGGAAGTGTAGTTTTTGGTCAAAATTACCATTTTTTTGCTTCCAAGGGCAAGGAGTGTAGTTTTTGGTCAAAATTACCATTTTTTGGCTTACAAGGGCCAGGTGTGTCATTTTTGGTCAAAATTACCATTTTTGGCTTACAGGAGTCGGGAGTGTGTTTTTTTGTCAAAATTACCATTTTTTGTCTCAAAGGGAGTGTTGTTTTTGGTAAAAATTACCATTTTTGGTCACAAAAGGCCGGAAGTGTGGTTTTTGGTCAATATTTCCATTTTTGGCTTACAAGGGCCAGAGAGTGTAGTTTTTGGTCAAAATTACCATTTTTGGTCTCAAAGGGCAGGAAGAGTCGTTTTTGTCAAAATAACCACTTTTGGTTTCCAAAGGCTGGAAGTTTCGTTTTTGGTCAAAATGACCACTTTTATTCTAAAGGGCTGGGATTGTCGTTTTTGGTCAAAATGAACATTTTTTGCTCCCAAGGGCTAGGAGTGTTGTTTTTGGTCAAAATACAATCTTTTGGCTTACAAGGGCCGGCAGTGTCGTTTTGGGTCAAAATTACCATTGTTGCCTTCCAAGGGCTGGGAGTGTTGTTTTTGGTCAAAATGACCATTTTTTGGTCTGAATGGGATGCCAGTTTCGTTTTTGGTCAAAAAGACCATTTTTTTGCTTACGAGGGCTAGGAGTGTAGTTTTTGGTCAAAATGACCATTTTTTGGCTTACAAGGGCCAGAAGTGTAATTTTTGGTCAAAATTACAATTTTTTGCTTCCAAGGGCCGCGAGTGTCGTTTTGGGACAAAATGACCATTTTTGGCTTCCAAGGGCCAGGAGTGTAGTTTTTGGTCAAAATTACCTTTTTTTGCTTCTAGGAGCCGGGAGTGTAATTTTTGGTCAAAATTGCCATTTTTGGCTTCCAAGACCTGGGAGTGTCGTTTTTGGTCAAAATTACCATTTTTTGCTTCCATGGGCTAGGAGTGTCAGTTTTGGTCAAAATTACAATTTTTTGGCTTACAAGGGCCGGAAGTGTAGTTTTTGGTCAAAGTGACCATTTTTTTGCTTCCAAGGGCGGCAGTGTTGTTTTGGGTCTAAATGACCATTTTTGGCTTCCAAGGGCCAGAAGTGTAATTTTTGGTCAAAATGACCATTTTCTGGCTTACAAGGGCAAGGAGTGTCATTTTTGGTAAAAAATTACCATTTTTGGCTTACAGGAGTCGGGAGTGTGGTTTTTGGTCAAAATTACCATTTTTTGTCTCAAAGGGAGTGTCATTTTTGGTAAAAATTACAATTTTCTGTTTCAAAGGGCCGGGACTGTCGTTATTGGTCAAAATGACCATTTTTGGTCTCAAAAGGCCGGAAGTGTCGTTTTGGGTCAAAATTACCATTTTTGGTCTCAAAAGGCCGGAAGTGTCGTTTTGGGTCAAAATGACCATTTTTGGCTTACAAGGGCCAGAGAGTGCAGTTTTTGGTCAAAATTACCATTTTTGGACTCAAAGGGCAGGAAGTGCCGTTTTTTGTCAAAATACAATTTTTGGCTTACAAGGGCCGGCGGTGTCGTTTTGGGTCAAAATGACCATTTTTTGGCTTACAAGGGCCAGGAGTGTCATTTTTGGTCAAAATTACCATTTTTGGCTTACAGGAGTCGGGAGTGTGGTTTTTGGTCAAAATTACCATTTTTTGTCTCAAAGGGAGTGTCGGTTTTGGTAAAAATTACCATTTTCTGTTTCAAAGGGCCGGGGCTGTCCTTATTGGTCAAAATGACCATTTTTGGTCTCAAAAGGCCGGAAGTGTCGTTTTGGGTCAAAATGACCATTTTTTATCTTACAAGGTGTAATTTTTGGTCAAAATTACAATTTTTTGCTTCCAAGGGCCGCGAGTGTCGTTTTGGGACAAAATGACAATTTTTGGCTTCCAAGGGCCAGGAGTGTAGTTTTTGGTCAAAATTACCATTTTTTGCTTCCAATAGCCGGGGTGTCGTTTTTGGTCAAAATGGCCATTTTTGGCTTCCAAGAGCTGGAAGTGTCGTTTTTGATCAAAATTACCATTTTTTGCTTCCATGGGCTAGGAGTGTCAGTTTTGGTCAAAATTAAAATTTTTTGGCTTACAAGGGCCAGAAGTGTAATTTTTGGTCAAAATTACCATTTTTTTCTTCCAAGGACGGCAGTGTCGTTTTGGGTCAAAATTACAATTTTTGGCTTACAAGGGCCAGGAGTGTCATTTTTGGTCAAAATTACCATTTTTGGCTGACAGGAGTCGGGAGTGTGGTTTTTGGTCAAAATGGCCATTTTTGGCTTCCAAGAGCCAGAAGTGTCGTTTTTTGGTCAAAATTACCATTTTTTGCTTCCATGGGCTAGGAGTGTCAGTTTTGGTCAAAATTACAATTTTTTGGCTTACAAGGGCCAGAAGTGTAGTTTTTGGTCAAAATTACAATTTTTTGCTTCCAAGGGCCGCGAGTGTCGTTTTGGGACAAAATGACCATTTTTGGCTTTCAAGGGCCAAGAGTGTAGTTTTTGGTTAAAATTACCATTTTTTGCTTCCAGGAGCCGGGAGTGTCATTTTTGGTCAAAATTGCCATTTTTGGCTTCCAAGATTTGGGAGTGTCATTTTTGGTCAAAATGGCCATTTTTGGCTTCCAAGAGCCGGGAGTGTCGTTTTTGGTCAAAATTACCATTTTTTGGCTTACAAGGGCCGGAAGTGTAGTTTTTGGTCAAAATGACAATTTTTTTGCTACCAAGGGCGGCAGTGTCGTTTTGGGTCTAAATGACCATTTTTGGCTTCCAAGGGCCAGTAGTGTAATTTTTGGTCAAAATGACCATTTTCTGGCTTACAGGAGTCGGGAGTGTGGTTTTTGGTCAAAATTACCATTTTTTGTCTCAAAGGGAGTGTCATTTTTGGTAAAAATTACAATTTTCTGTTTCAAAGGGCCGGGACTGTCGTTATTGGTCAAAATGACCACTTTTGGTCTCAAAAGGCCGGAAGTGTAGTTTTGGGTCAAAATGACCATTTTTGGTCTCAAAAGGCCGGAGTGTCGCTTTGGGTCAAAATGACCATTTTTGGCTTACAAGGTCCAGAGAGTGCAGTTTTTGGTCAAAATTACCATTTTTGGACTCAAAGGGCAGGAAGTGCCGTTTTTTTCAAAATGACCACTTTTGGCTTCCAAGAGCCGGGATTGTTGTTTTTGGTCAAAATTACCATTTTTTGCTCCCAAGGTCTAGGAGTGTTGTTTTTTGTCAAAATACAATTTTTGGCTTACAAGGGCCGGCGGTGTCGTTTTGGGTCAAAATGACCATTTTTTGGCTTACAAGGGCCAGGAGTGTCATTTTAGGTCAAAATTACCATTTTTGGCTTAAAGGGGTCGGGAGTGTGGTTTTTGGTCAAAATTACCATTTTTTCGTCTCAAAGGGGGTGTCGGTTTTGGTAAAAATTACCATTTTCTGTTTCAAAGGGCCGGGACTGTCGTTATTGGTCAAAATGACCATTTTTGGTCTCAAAAGGCCGGAAGTTTCGTTTTTGGTCAAAATGACCACTTTTATTCTAAAGGGCTGGGATTGTCGTTTTTGGTCAAAATTACCATTTTTTGCTTCCATGGGCTAGGAGTGTCGTTTTTTGTCAAAATACAATTTTTGGCTTACAAGGGCCGGCGGTGTCGTTTTGGGTCAAAATGACCATTTTTTGGCTTACAAGGGCCAGGAGTGTCATTTTTGGTCAAAATTAACATTTTTGGCTTACAGGAGTCGGGAGTGTGGTTTTTGGTCAAAATTACCATTTTTTGTCTCAAAGGGAGTGTCGGTTTTGGTAAAAATTACCATTTTCTGTTTCAAAGGGCCGGGACTGTCGTTATTGGTCAAAATTACCATTTTTGGTCTCAAAAGGCCGGAAGTGTCGTTTTGGGTCAAAATGACCATTTTTTATCTTACAAGGGCCAGAAGTGTAGTTTTTGGTCAAAATTACAGTTTTTTGCTTCCAAGGGCCGCGAGTGTCGTTTTGGGACAAAATGACAATTTTTGGCTTCCAAGGGCCAGGAGTGTAGTTTTTGGTCAAAATTACCATTTTTTGCTTCCATGAGCCGGGGTGTCGTTTTTGGTCAAAATTACATTTTTTTGCTTCCATGGGCTAGGAGTGTCAGTTTTGGTCAAAATTAAAAATTTTTGGCTTACAAGGTCCGGAAGTGTAGTTTTTGGTCAAAATTACCATTTTTTTGCTTCCAAGGGCAAGGAGTGTAGTTTTTGGTCAAAATTACCATTTTTTGGCTTACAAGGGCCAGGTGTGTCATTTTTGGTCAAAATTACCATTTTTGGCTTACAGGAGTCGGGAGTGTGTTTTTTTGTCAAAATTACCATTTTTTGTCTCAAAGGGAGTGTTGTTTTTGGTAAAAATTACCATTTTTGGTCACAAAAGGCCGGAAGTGTGGTTTTTGGTCAATATTTCCATTTTTGGCTTACAAGGGCCAGAGAGTGTAGTTTTTGGTCAAAATTACCATTTTTGGTCTCAAAGGGCAGGAAGAGTCGTTTTTGTCAAAATAACCACTTTTGGTTTCCAAAGGCTGGAAGTTTCGTTTTTGGTCAAAATGACCACTTTTATTCTAAAGGGCTGGGATTGTCGTTTTTGGTCAAAATGAACATTTTTTGCTCCCAAGGGCTAGGAGTGTTGTTTTTGGTCAAAATACAATCTTTTGGCTTACAAGGGCCGGCAGTGTCGTTTTGGGTCAAAATTACCATTGTTGCCTTCCAAGGGCTGGGAGTGTTGTTTTTGGTCAAAATGACAATTTTTTGGTCTGAATGGGATGCCAGTTTCGTTTTTGGTCAAAAAGACCATTTTTTTGCTTACGAGGGCTAGGAGTGTAGTTTTTGGTCAAAATGACCATTTTTTGGCTTACAAGGGCCAGAAGTGTAATTTTTGGTCAAAATTACAATTTTTTGCTTCCAAGGGCCGCGAGTGTCGTTTTGGGACAAAATGACCATTTTTGGCTTCCAAGGGCCAGGAGTGTAGTTTTTGGTCAAAATTACCTTTTTTTGCTTCTAGGAGCCGGGAGTGTAATTTTTGGTCAAAATTGCCATTTTTGGCTTCCAAGACCTGGGAGTGTCGTTTTTGGTCAAAATTACCATTTTTTGCTTCCATGGGCTAGGAGTGTCAGTTTTGGTCAAAATTACAATTTTTTGGCTTACAAGGGCCGGAAGTGTAGTTTTTGGTCAAAGTGACCATTTTTTTGCTTCCAAGGGCGGCAGTGTCGTTTTGGGTCTAAATGACCATTTTTGGCTTCCAAGGGCCAGAAGTGTAATTTTTGGTCAAAATGACCATTTTCTGGCTTACAAGGGCAAGAAGTGTCATTTTTGGTAAAAAATTACCATTTTTGGCTTACAGGAGTCGGGAGTGTGGTTTTTGGTCAAAATTACCATTTTTTGTCTCAAAGGGAGTGTCATTTTTGGTAAAAATTACAATTTTCTGTTTCAAAGGGCCAGGACTGTCGTTATTGGTCAAAATGACCATTTTTGGTCTCAAAAGGCCGGAAGTGTCGTTTTGGGTCAAAATTACCATTTTTGGTCTCAAAAGGCCGGAAGTGTCGTTTTGGGTCAAAATGACCATTTTTGGCTTACAAGGGCCAGAGAGTGCAGTTTTTGGTCAAAATTACCATTTTTGGACTCAAAGGGCAGGAAGTGCCGTTTTTTGTCAAAATACAATTTTTGGCTTACAAGGGCCGGCGGTGTCGTTTTGGGTCAAAATGACCATTTTTTGGCTTACAAGGGCCAGGAGTGTCATTTTTGGTCAAAATTACCATTTTTGGCTTACAGGAGTCGGGAGTGTGGTTTTTGGTCAAAATTACCATTTTTTGTCTCAAAGGGAGTGTCGGTTTTGGTAAAAATTACCATTTTCTGTTTCAAAGGGCCGGGGCTGTCCTTATTGGTCAAAATGACCATTTTTGGTGTCAAAAGGCCGGAAGTGTCGTTTTGGGTCAAAATGACCATTTTTTATCTTACAAGGGCCAGAAGTGTAGTTTTTGGTCAAAATTACAATTTTTTGCTTCCAAGGGCCGCGAGTGTCGTTTTGGGACAAAATGACAATTTTTGGCTTCCAAGGGCCAGGAGTGTAGTTTTTGGTCAAAATTACCATTTTTTGCTTCCAATAGCCGGGGTGTCGTTTTTGGTCAAAATGGCCATTTTTGGCTTCCAAGAGCTGGAAGTGTCGTTTTTGATCAAAATTACCATTTTTTGCTTCCATGGGCTAGGAGTGTCAGTTTTGGTCAAAATTAAAATTTTTTGGCTTACAAGGGCCAGAAGTGTAATTTTTGGTCAAAATTACCATTTTTTTCTTCCAAGGACGGCAGTGTCGTTTTGGGTCAAAATTACAATTTTTGGCTTACAAGGGCCAGGAGTGTCAGTTTTGGTCAAAATTACAATTTTTTGGCTTACAAGGGCCAGAAGTGTAGTTTTTGGTCAAAATTACAATTTTTTGCTTCCAAGGGCCGCGAGTGTCGTTTTGGGACAAAATGACCATTTTTGGCTTTCAAGGGCCAAGAGTGTAGTTTTTGGTTAAAATTACCATTTTTTGCTTCCAGGAGCCGGGAGTGTCATTTTTGGTCAAAATTGCCATTTTTGGCTTCCAAGATTTGGGAGTGTCATTTTTGGTCAAAATGGCCATTTTTGGCTTCCATGAGTCGGGAGTGTCGTTTTTGGTCAAAATTACCATTTTTTGGCTTACAAGGGCCGGAAGTGTAGTTTTTGGTCAAAATGACAATTTTTTTGCTACCAAGGGCGGCAGTGTCATTTTGGGTCTAAATGACCATTTTTGGCTTCCAAGGGCCAGTAGTGTAATTTTTGGTCAAAATGACCTTTTTCTGGCTTACAGGAGTCGGGAGTGTGGTTTTTGGTCAAAATTACCATTTTTTGTCTCAAAGGGAGTGTCATTTTTGGTAAAAATTACAATTTTCTGTTTCAAAGGGCCGGGACGGTCGTTATTGGTCAAAATTACCATTTTTTTGTTTCAAAGGGCCGGGACTGTCGTAATTGGTCAAAATTACCATTTTTGGTCTCAAAAGGCCGGAAGTGTGGTTTTTGGTCAAAATGACCATTTTTGGCTTACAAGGGCCAGAGAGTGTAGTTTTTGGTCAAAATTACCATTTTTGGTCTCAAAGGGCAGGAAGAGTCGTTTTTGTCAAAATGACCACTTTTGGCTTCCAAAGGCTGGAAGTTTCGTTTTTGGTCAAAATGACCACTTTTATTCTAAAGGGCTGGGATTGTCGTTTTTGGTCAAAATGACCATTTTTTGCTCCCAAGGGCTAGGAGTGTTGTTTTTGGTCAAAATACAATCTTTTGGCTTACAAGGGCCGGCAGTGTCGTTTTGGGTCAAAATTACCATTGTTGCCTTCCAAGGGCTGGGAGTGTTGTTTTTGGTCAAAATGACCATTTTTTGGTCTGAATGGGATGCGAGTTTCGTTTTTGGTCAAAAAGACCATTTTTTTGCTTACGAGGGCTAGGAGTGTAGTTTTTGGTCAAAATGACAATTTTTTGGCTTACAAGGGCCAGAAGTGTAGTTTTTAGTCAAAATTACAATTTTTTGCTTCCAAGGGCCGCGAGTGTCGTTTCGGGACAAAATGACCATTTTTGGCTTCCAAGGGCCAGGAGTGTAGTTTTTGGTCAAAATTACCTTTTTTTGCTTCCAGGAGCCGGGAGTGTCGTTTTTGGTCAAAATTGCCATTTTTGGTCTCAAAAGGCCGGAAGTGTCGTTTTGGGTCAAAATGACCATTTTTGGTCTCAAAAGGCCGGAAGTGTCGTTTTGGGTCAAAATTACCATTTTTGGTCTCAAAAGGCCGGAAGTGTCGTTTTGGGTCAAAATGACCATTTTTGGCTTACAAGGGCCAGAGAGTGCAGTTTTTGGTCAAAATTACCATTTTTGGACTCAAAGGGCAGGAAGTGCCGTTTTTTTCAAAATGACCACTTTTGGCTTCCAACAGCCGGGAGTGTTGTTTTTGGTCAAAATTACCATTTTTTGCTCCCAAGGGCTAGGAGTGTCGTTTTTTGTCAAAATACAATTTTTGGCTTACAAGGGCCGGCGGTGTCGTTTTGGGTCAAAATGACCATTTTTTGGCTTACAAGGGCCAGGAGTGTCATTTTTGGTCAAAATTACCATTTTTGGCTTACAGGAGTCGGGAGTGTGGTTTTTGGTCAAAATTACCATTTTTTGTCTCAAAGGGAGTGTCGGTTTTGGTAAAAATTACCATTTTCTGTTTCAAAGGGCCGGGGCTGTCCTTATTGGTCAAAATGACCATTTTTGGTCTCAAAAGGCCGGAAGTGTCGTTTTGGGTCAAAATGACCATTTTTTATCTTACAAGGGCCAGAAGTGTAGTTTTTGGTCAAAATTACAATTTTTTGCTTCCAAGGGCCGCGAGTGTCGTTTTGGGACAAAATGACAATTTTTGGCTTCCAAGGGCCAGGAGTGTAGTTTTTGGTCAAAATTACCATTTTTTGCTTCCAATAGCCGGGGTGTCGTTTTTGGTCAAAATGGCCATTTTTGGCTTCCAAGAGCTGGAAGTGTCGTTTTTGATCAAAATTACCATTTTTTGCTTCCATGGGCTAGGAGTGTCAGTTTTGGTCAAAATTAAAATTTTTTGGCTTACAAGGGCCAGAAGTGTAATTTTTGGTCAAAATTACCATTTTTTTCTTCCAAGGACGGCAGTGTCGTTTTGGGTCAAAATTACAATTTTTGGCTTACAAGGGCCAGGAGTGTCATTTTTGGTCAAAATTACCATTTTTGACTGACAGGAGTCGGGAGTGTGGTTTTTGGTCAAAATGGCCATTTTTGGCTTCCAAGAGCCAGAAGTGTCGTTTTTTGGTCAAAATTACCATTTTTTGCTTCCATGGGCTAGGAGTGTCAGTTTTGGTCAAAATTACAATTTTTTGGCTTACAAGGGCCAGAAGTGTAGTTTTTGGTCAAAATTACAATTTTTTGCTTCCAAGGGCCGCGAGTGTCGTTTTGGGACAAAATGACCATTTTTGGCTTTCAAGGGCCAAGAGTGTAGTTTTTGGTTAAAATTACCATTTTTTGCTTCCAGGAGCCGGGAGTGTCATTTTTGGTCAAAATTGCCATTTTTGGCTTCCAAGATTTGGGAGTGTCATTTTTGGTCAAAATGGCCATTTTTGGCTTCCAAGAGCCGGGAGTGTCGTTTTTGGTAAAAATTACCATTTTTTGGCTTACAAGGGCCGGAAGTGTAGTTTTTGGTCAAAATGACAATTTTTTTGCTACCAAGGGCGGCAGTGTCGTTTTGGGTCTAAATGACCATTTTTGGCTTCCAAGGGCCAGTAGTGTAATTTTTGGTCAAAATGACCATTTTCTGGCTTACAGGAGTCGGGAGTGTGGTTTTTGGTCAAAATTACCATTTTTTGTCTCAAAGGGAGTGTCATTTTTGGTAAAAATTAAAATTTTCTGTTTCAAAGGGCCGGGACGGTCGTTATTGGTCAAAATTACCATTTTTTGTTTCAAAGGGCCGGGACTGTCGTTATTGGTCAAAATTACCATTTTTGGTCTCAAAAGGCCGGAAGTGTGGTTTTTGGTCAAAATGACGATTTTTGGCTTACAAGGGCCAGAGAGTGTAGTTTTTGGTCAAAATTACCATTTTTGGTCTCAAAGGGCAGGAAGAGTCGTTTTTGTCAAAATGACCACTTTTGGCTTCCAAAGGCTGGAAGTTTCGTTTTTGGTCAAAATGACCACTTTTATTCTAAAGGGCTGGGATTGTCGTTTTTGGTCAAAATGACCATTTTTTGCTCCCAAGGGCTAGAAGTGTTGTTTTTGGTCAAAATACAATCTTTTGGCTTACAAGGGCTGGCAGTGTCGTTTTGGGTCAAAATTACCATTGTTGCCTTCCAAGGGCTGGGAGTGTTGTTTTTGGTCAAAATGACCATTTTTTGGTCTGAATGGGATGCGAGTTTCGTTTTTGGTCAAAAAGACCATTTTTTTGCTTACGAGGGCTAGGAGTGTAGTTTTTGATGAAAATGACAATTTTTTGGCTTACAAGGGCCAGAAGTGTAGTTTTTGGTCAAAATTACAATTTTTTGCTTCCAAGGGCCGCGAGTGTTGTTTCGGGACAAAATGACCATTTTTGGCTTCCAAGGGCCAGGAGTGTAGTTTTTGGTCAAAATTACCTTTTTTTGCTTCCAGGAGCCAGGAGTGTCGTTTTTGGTCAAAATTGCCATTTTTGGCTTCCAAGAGCCGGGAGTGTCGTTTTTGGTCAAAATTACCATGTTTTGCTTCCATGGGCTAGGAGTGTCAGTTTTGGTCAAAATCACAATTTTTTGGCTTACAAGGGCCGGAAGTGTAGTTTTTGGTCAAAATGACCATTTTTTTGCTTCCAAGGGCGGCAGTGTCGTTTTGGGTCTAAATGACCATTTTTGGCTTCCAAGGGCCAGAAGAGTAATTTTTGGTCAAAATGACCATTTTCTGGCTTACAAGGGCCAGGAGTGTCATTTTTGGTCAGAATTACCATTTTTGGCTTACAGGAGTCGGGAGTGTGGTTTTTGGTCAAAATTACCATTTTTTGTCTCAAAGGGAGTGTCATTTTTGGTAAAAATTACAATTTTCTGTTTCAAAGGGCCGGGACTGTCGTTATTGGTCAAAATGACCACTTTTGGTCTCAAAAGGCCGGAAGTGTAGTTTTGGGTCAAAATGACCATTTTTGGTCTCAAAAGGCCGGAGTGTCGCTTTGGGTCAAAATGACCATTTTTGGCTTACAAGGTCCAGAGAGTGCAGTTTTTGGTCAAAATTACCATTTTTGGACTCAAAGGGCAGGAAGTGCCGTTTTTTTCAAAATGACCACTTTTGGCTTCCAAGAGCCGGGATTGTTGTTTTTGGTCAAAATTACCATTTTTTGCTCCCAAGGGCTAGGAGTGTCGTTTTTTGTCAAAATACAATTTTTGGCTTACAAGGGCCGGCGGTGTCGTTTTGGGTCAAAATGACATTTTTTGGCTTACAAGGGCCAGGAGTGTCATTTTTGGTCAAAATTACCATTTTTGGCTTAAAGGGGTCGGGAGTGTGGTTTTTGGTCAAAATTACCATTTTTTCGTCTCAAAGGGGGTGTCGGTTTTGGTAAAAATTACCATTTTCTGTTTCAAAGGGCCGGGGACTGTCGTTATTGGTCAAAATGACCATTTTTGGTCTCAAAAGGCCGGAAGTTTCGTTTTTGGTCAAAATGACCACTTTTATTCTAAAGGGCTGGGATTGTCGTTTTTGGTCAAAATTACCATTTTTTGCTTCCATGGGCTAGGAGTGTCGTTTTTTGTCAAAATACAATTTTTGGCTTACAAGGGCCGGCGGTGTCGTTTTGGGTCAAAATGACCATTTTTTGGCTTACAAGGGCCAGAGTGTCATTTTTGGTCAAAATTAACATTTTTGGCTTACAGGAGTCGGGAGTGTGGTTTTTGGTCAAAATTACCATTTTTTGTCTCAAAGGGAGTGTCGGTTTTGGTAAAAATTACCATTTTCTGTTTCAAAGGGCCGGGACTGTCGTTATTGGTCAAAATTACCATTTTTGGTCTCAAAAGGCCGGAAGTGTCGTTTTGGGTCAAAATGACCATTTTTTATCTTACAAGGGCCAGAAGTGTAGTTTTTGGTCAAAATTACAGTTTTTTGCTTCCAAGGGCCGCGAGTGTCGTTTTGGGACAAAATGACAATTTTTGGCTTCCAAGGGCCAGGAGTGTAGTTTTTGGTCAAAATTACCATTTTTTGCTTCCATGAGCCGGGGTGTCGTTTTTGGTCAAAATTACATTTTTTTGCTTCCATGGGCTAGGAGTGTCAGTTTTGGTCAAAATTAAAAATTTTTGGCTTACAAGGTCCGGAAGTGTAGTTTTTGGTCAAAATTACCATTTTTTTGCTTCCAAGGGCAAGGAGTGTAGTTTTTGGTCAAAATTACCATTTTTTGGCTTACAAGGGCTAGGTGTGTCATTTTTGGTCAAAATTACCATTTTTGGCTTACAGGAGTCGGGAGTGTGTTTTTTTGTCAAAATTACCATTTTTTGTCTCAAAGGGAGTGTTGTTTTTGGTAAAAATTACCATTTTTGGTCACAAAAGGCCGGAAGTGTGGTTTTTGGTCAATATTTCCTTTTTTGGCTTACAAGGGCCAGAGAATGTAGTTTTTGGTCAAAATTACCATTTTTGGTCTCAAAGGGCAGGAAGAGTCGTTTTTGTCAAAATAACCACTTTTGGTTTCCAAAGGCTGGAAGTTTCGTTTTTGGTCAAAATGACCACTTTTATTCTAAAGGGCTGGGATTGTCGTTTTGGTCAAAATGAACATTTTTTGCTCCAAGGGCTAGGAGTGTTGTTTTTGGTCAAAATACAATCTTTTGGCTTACAAGGGCCGGCAGTGTCGTTTTGGGTCAAAATTACCATTGTTGCCTTCCAAGGCTGGAGTGTTGTTTTTGGTCAAAATGACAATTTTTTGGTCTGAATGGGATGCCAGTTTCGTTTTTGGTCAAAAGACCATTTTTTTGCTTACGAGGGCTAGGAGTGTAGTTTTTGGTCAAAATGACCATTTTTTTGGCTTACAAGGGCCAGAAGTGTAATTTTTGGTCAAAATTACAATTTTTTGCTTCCAAGGGCCGCGAGTGTCGTTTTGGGACAAAATGACCATTTTTGGCTTCCAAGGGCCAGGAGTGTAGTTTTTGGTCAAAATTACCTTTTTTTGCTTCTAGGAGCCGGGAGTGTAATTTTTGGTCAAAATTGCCATTTTTGGCTTCCAAGACCTGGGAGTGTCGTTTTTGGTCAAAATTACCATTTTTTGCTTCCATGGGCTAGGAGTGTCAGTTTTGGTCAAAATTACAATTTTTTGGCTTACAAGGGCCGGAAGTGTAGTTTTTGGTCAAAGTGACCATTTTTTTGCTTCCAAGGGCGGCAGTGTCGTTTTGGGTCTAAATGACCATTTTTGGCTTCCAAGGGCCAGAAGTGTAATTTTTGGTCAAAATGACCATTTTCTGGCTTACAAGGGCAAGGAGTGTCATTTTTGGTAAAAAATTACCATTTTTGGCTTACAGGAGTCGGGAGTGTGGTTTTTGGTCAAAATTACCATTTTTTGTCTCAAAGGGAGTGTCATTTTTGGTAAAAATTACAATTTTCTGTTTCAAAGGGCCGGGACTGTCGTTATTGGTCAAAATGACCATTTTTGGTCTCAAAAGGCCGGAAGTGTCGTTTTGGGTCAAAATTACCATTTTTGGTCTCAAAAGGCCGGAAGTGTCGTTTTGGGTCAAAATGACCATTTTTGGCTTACAAGGGCCAGAGAGTGCAGTTTTTGGTCAAAATTACCATTTTTGGACTCAAAGGGCAGGAAGTGCCGTTTTTTGTCAAAATACAATTTTTGGCTTACAAGGGCCGGCGGTGTCGTTTTGGGTCAAAATGACCATTTTTTGGCTTACAAGGGCCAGGAGTGTCATTTTTGGTCAAAATTACCATTTTTGGCTTACAGGAGTCGGGAGTGTGGTTTTTGGTCAAAATTACCATTTTTTGTCTCAAAGGGAGTGTCGGTTTTGGTAAAAATTACCATTTTCTGTTTCAAAGGGCCGGGGCTGTCCTTATTGGTCAAAATGACCATTTTTGGTCTCAAAAGGCCGGAAGTGTCGTTTTGGGTCAAAATGACCATTTTTTATCTTACAAGGGCCAGAAGTGTAGTTTTTGGTCAAAATTACAATTTTTTGCTTCCAAGGGCCGCGAGTGTCGTTTTGGGACAAAATGACAATTTTTGGCTTCCAAGGGCCAGGAGTGTAGTTTTTGGTCAAAATTACCATTTTTTGCTTCCAATAGCCGGGGTGTCGTTTTTGGTCAAAATGGCCATTTTTGGCTTCCAAGAGCTGGAAGTGTCGTTTTTGATCAAAATTACCATTTTTTGCTTCCATGGGCTAGGAGTGTCAGTTTTGGTCAAAATTAAAATTTTTTGGCTTACAAGGGCCAGAAGTGTAATTTTTGGTCAAAATTACCATTTTTTTCTTCCAAGGACGGCAGTGTCGTTTTGGGTCAAAATTACCATTTTTGGCTTACAAGGGCCAGGAGTGTCATTTTTGGTCAAAATTACCATTTTTGGCTGACAGGAGTCGGGAGTGTGGTTTTTTTGGTCAAAATGGCCATTTTTGGCTTCCAAGAGCCAGAAGTGTCGTTTTTTGGTCAAAATTACCATTTTTTGCTTCCATGGGCTAGGAGTGTCAGTTTTGGTCAAAATTACAATTTTTTGGCTTACAAGGGCCAGAAGTGTAGTTTTTGGTCAAAATTACAATTTTTTGCTTCCAAGGGCCGCGAGTGTCGTTTTGGGACAAAATGACCATTTTTGGCTTTCAAGGGCCAAGAGTGTAGTTTTTGGTTAAAATTACCATTTTTTGCTTCCAGGAGCCGGGAGTGTCATTTTTGGTCAAAATTGCCATTTTTGGCTTCCAAGATTTGGGAGTGTCATTTTTGGTCAAAATGGCCATTTTTGGCTTCCAAGAGCCGGGAGTGTCGTTTTTGGTCAAAATTACCATTTTTTGGCTTACAAGGGCTGGAAGTGTAGTTTTTGGTCAAAATGACAATTTTTGGCTTCCAAGGGCCAGTAGTGTAATTTTTGGTCAAAATGACCATTTTCTGGCTTACAGGAGTCGGGAGTGTGGTTTTTGGTCAAAATTACCATTTTTTGTCTCAAAGGGAGTGTCATTTTTGGTAAAAATTACAATTTTCTGTTTCAAAGGGCCGGGACGGTCGTTATTGGTCAAAATTACCATTTTTTGTTTCAAAGGGCCGGGACTGTCGTTATTGGTCAAAATTACCATTTTTGGTCTCAAAAGGGCCGGAAGTGTGGTTTTTGGTCAAAATGACCATTTTTGGCTTACAAGGGCCAGAGAGTGTAGTTTTTGGTCAAAATTACCATTTTTGGTCTCAAAGGGCAGGAAGAGTCGTTTTTGTCAAAATGACCACTTTTGGCTTCCAAAGGCTGGAAGTTTCGTTTTTGGTCAAAATGACCACTTTTATTCTAAAGGGCTGGGATTGTCGTTTTTGGTCAAAATGACCATTTTTTGCTCCCAAGGGCTAGGAGTGTTGTTTTTGGTCAAAATACAATCTTTTGGCTTACAAGGGCCGGCAGTGTCGTTTTGGGTCAAAATTACCATTGTTGCCTTCCAAGGGCTGGGAGTGTTGTTTTTGGTCAAAATGACCATTTTTTGGTCTGAATGGGATGCGAGTTTCGTTTTTGGTCAAAAAGACCATTTTTTTTGCTTACGAGGGCTAGGAGTGTAGTTTTTAGTCAAAATTACAATTTTTTGCTTCCAAGGGCCGCGAGTGTCGTTTCGGGACAAAATGACCATTTTTGGCTTCCAAGGGCCAGGAGTGTAGTTTTTGGTCAAAATTACCGTTTTTTGCTTCCAGGAGCCGGGAGTGTCGTTTTTGGTCAAAATTGCCATTTTGGTCTCAAAAGGCCGGAAGTGTCGTTTTGGGTCAAAATGACCATTTTTGGTCTCAAAAGGCCGGAAGTGTCGTTTTGGGTCAAAATTACCATTTTTGGTCTCAAAAGGCCGGAAGTGTCGTTTTGGGTCAAAATGACCATTTTTGGCTTACAAGGGCCAGAGAGTGCAGTTTTTGGTCAAAATTACCATTTTTGGACTCAAAGGGCAGGAAGTGCCGTTTTTTTTCAAAATGACCACTTTTGGCTTCCAACAGCCGGGAGTGTTGTTTTTGGTCAAAATTACCATTTTTTGCTCCCAAGGGCTAGGAGTGTCGTTTTTTTGTCAAAATACAATTTTTGGCTTACAAGGGCCGGCGGTGTCGTTTTGGGTCAAAATGACCATTTTTTGGCTTACAAGGGCCAGGAGTGTCATTTTTGGTCAAAATTACCATTTTTGGCTTACAGGAGTCGGGAGTGTGGTTTTTGGTCAAAATTACCATTTTTTGTCTCAAAGGGAGTGTCGGTTTTGGTAAAAATTACCATTTTCTGTTTCAAAGGGCCGGGGCTGTCCTTATTGGTCAAAATGACCATTTTTGGTCTCAAAAGGCCGGAAGTGTCGTTTTGGGTCAAAATGACCATTTTTTATCTTACAAGGGCCAGAAGTGTAGTTTTTGGTCAAAATTACAATTTTTTGCTTCCAAGGGCCGCGAGTGTCGTTTTGGGACAAAATGACAATTTTTGGCTTCCAAGGGCCAGGAGTGTAGTTTTTGGTCAAAATTACCATTTTTTGCTTCCAATAGCCGGGGTGTCGTTTTTGGTCAAAATGGCCATTTTTGGCTTCCAAGAGCTGGAAGTGTCGTTTTTGATCAAAATTACCATTTTTTGCTTCCATGGGCTAGGAGTGTCAGTTTTGGTCAAAATTAAAATTTTTTGGCTTACAAGGGCCAGAAGTGTAATTTTTGGTCAAAATTACCATTTTTTTCTTCCAAGGACGGCAGTGTCGTTTTGGGTCAAAATTACAATTTTTGGCTTACAAGGGCCAGGAGTGTAATTTTTGGTCAAAATTACCATTTTTGGCTGACAGGAGTCGGGAGTGTGGTTTTTGGTCAAAATGGCCATTTTTGGCTTCCAAGAGCCAGAAGTGTCGTTTTTTGGTCAAAATTACCATTTTTTGCTTCCATGGGCTAGGAGTGTCAGTTTTGGTCAAAATTACAATTTTTTGGCTTACAAGGGCCAGAAGTGTAGTTTTTGGTCAAAATTACAATTTTTTGCTTCCAAGGGCCGCGAGTGTCGTTTTGGGACAAAATGACCATTTTTGGCTTTCAAGGGCCAAGAGTGTAGTTTTTGGTTAAAATTACCATTTTTTGCTTCCAGGAGCCGGGAGTGTCATTTTTGGTCAAAATTGCCATTTTTGGCTTCCAAGATTTGGGAGTGTCATTTTTGGTCAAAATGGCCATTTTTGGCTTCCAAGAGCCGGGAGTGTCGTTTTTGGTCAAAATTACCATTTTTTGGCTTACAAGGGCCGGAAGTGTAGTTTTTGGTCAAAATGACAATTTTTTTGCTACCAAGGGCGGCAGTGTCATTTTGGGTCTAAATGACCATTTTTGGCTTCCAAGGGCCAGTAGTGTAATTTTTGGTCAAAATGACCATTTTCTGGCTTACAGGAGTCGGGAGTGTGGTTTTTGGTCAAAATTACCATTTTTTGTCTCAAAGGGAGTGTCATTTTTGGTAAAAATTACAATTTTCTGTTTCAAAGGGCCGGGACGGTCGTTATTGGTCAAAATTACCATTTTTTGTTTCAAAGGGCCGGGACTGTCGTTATTGGTCAAAATTACCATTTTTGGTCTCAAAAGGCCGGAAGTGTGGTTTTTGGTCAAAATGACCATTTTTGGCTTACAAGGGCCAGAGAGTGTAGTTTTTGGTCAAAATTACCATTTTTGGTCTCAAAGGGCAGGAAGAGTCGTTTTTGTCAAAATGACCACTTTTGGCTTCCAAAGGCTGGAAGTTTCGTTTTTGGTCAAAATGACCACTTTTATTCTAAAGGGCTGGGATTGTCGTTTTTGGTCAAAATGACCATTTTTTGCTCCCAAGGGCTAGGAGTGTTGTTTTTGGTCAAAATACAATCTTTTGGCTTACAAGGGCCGGCAGTGTCGTTTTGGGTCAAAATTACCATTGTTGCCTTCCAAGGGCTGGGAGTGTTGTTTTTGGTCAAAATGACCATTTTTTGGTCTGAATGGGATGCGAGTTTCGTTTTTGGTCAAAAAGACCATTTTTTTGCTTACGAGGGCTAGGAGTGTAGTTTTTAGTCAAAATTACAATTTTTTGCTTCCAAGGGCCGCGAGTGTCGTTTCGGGACAAAATGACCATTTTTGGCTTCCAAGGGCCAGGAGTGTAGTTTTTGGTCAAAATTACCTTTTTTTGCTTCCAGGAGCCGGGAGTGTCGTTTTTGGTCAAAATTGCCATTTTTGGTCTCAAAAGGCCGGAAGTGTCGTTTTGGGTCAAAATGACCATTTTTGGTCTCAAAAGGCCGGAAGTGTCGTTTTGGGTCAAAATTACCATTTTTGGTCTCAAAAGGCCGGAAGTGTCGTTTTGGGTCAAAATGACCATTTTTGGCTTACAAGGGCCAGAGAGTGCAGTTTTTGGTCAAAATTACCATTTTTGGACTCAAAGGGCAGGAAGTGCTGTTTTTTTCAAAATGACCACTTTTGGCTTCCAACAGCCGGGAGTGTTGTTTTTGGTCAAAATTACCATTTTTTGCTCCCAAGGGCTAGGAGTGTCGTTTTTTGTCAAAATACAATTTTTGGCTTACAAGGGCCGGCGGTGTCGTTTTGGGTCAAAATGACCATTTTTTGGCTTACAAGGGCCAGGAGTGTCATTTTTGGTCAAAATTACCATTTTTGGCTTACAGGAGTCGGGAGTGTGGTTTTTGGTCAAAATTACCATTTTTTGTCTCAAAGGGAGTGTCGGTTTTGGTAAAAATTACCATTTTCTGTTTCAAAGGGCCGGGGCTGTCCTTATTGGTCAAAATGACCATTTTTGGTCTCAAAAGGCCGGAAGTGTCGTTTTGGGTCAAAATGACCATTTTTTATCTTACAAGGGCCAGAAGTGTAGTTTTTGGTCAAAATTACAATTTTTTGCTTCCAAGGGCCGCGAGTGTCGTTTTGGGACAAAATGACAATTTTTGGCTTCCAAGGGCCAGGAGTGTAGTTTTTGGTCAAAATTACCATTTTTTGCTTCCAATAGCCGGGGTGTCGTTTTTGGTCAAAATGGCCATTTTTGGCTTCCAAGAGCTGGAAGTGTCGTTTTTGATCAAAATTACCATTTTTTGCTTCCATGGGCTAGGAGTGTCAGTTTTGGTCAAAATTAAAATTTTTTGGCTTACAAGGGCCAGAAGTGTAATTTTTGGTCAAAATTACCATTTTTTTCTTCCAAGGACGGCAGTGTCGTTTTGGGTCAAAATTACAATTTTTGGCTTACAAGGGCCAGGAGTGTCATTTTTGGTCAAAATTACCATTTTTGGCTGACAGGAGTCGGGAGTGTGGTTTTTGGTCAAAATGGCCATTTTTGGCTTCCAAGAGCCAGAAGTGTCGTTTTTTGGTCAAAATTACCATTTTTTGCTTCCATGGGCTAGGAGTGTCAGTTTTGGTCAAAATTACAATTTTTTGGCTTACAAGGGCCAGAAGTGTAGTTTTTGGTCAAAATTACAATTTTTTGCTTCCAAGGGCCGCGAGTGTCGTTTTGGGACAAAATGACCATTTTTGGCTTTCAAGGGCCAAGAGTGTAGTTTTTGGTTAAAATTACCATTTTTTGCTTCCAGGAGCCGGGAGTGTCATTTTTGGTCAAAATTGCCATTTTTGGCTTCCAAGATTTGGGAGTGTCATTTTTGGTCAAAATGGCCATTTTTGGCTTCCAAGAGCCGGGAGTGTCGTTTTTGGTCAAAATTACCATTTTTTGGCTTACAAGGGCCGGAAGTGTAGTTTTTGGTCAAAATGACAATTTTTTTGCTACCAAGGGCGGCAGTGTCATTTTGGGTCTAAATGACCATTTTTGGCTTCCAAGGGCCAGTAGTGTAATTTTTGGTCAAAATGACCATTTTCTGGCTTACAGGAGTCGGGAGTGTGGTTTTTGGTCAAAATTACCATTTTTTGTCTCAAAGGGAGTGTCATTTTTGGTAAAAATTACAATTTTCTGTTTCAAAGGGCCGGGACGGTCGTTATTGGTCAAAATTACCATTTTTTGTTTCAAAGGGCCGGGACTGTCGTTATTGGTCAAAATTACCATTTTTGGTCTCAAAAGGCCGGAAGTGTGGTTTTTGGTCAAAATGACTATTTTTGGCTTACAAGGGCCAGAGAGTGTAGTTTTTGGTCAAAATTACCATTTTTGGTCTCAAAGGGCAGGAAGAGTCGTTTTTGTCAAAATGACCACTTTTGGCTTCCAAAGGCTGGAAGTTTCGTTTTTGGTCAAAATGACCACTTTTATTCTAAAGGGCTGGGATTGTCGTTTTTGGTCAAAATGACCATTTTTTGCTCCCAAGGGCTAGGAGTGTTATTTTTGGTCAAAATACAATCTTTTGGCTTACAAGGGCCGGCAGTGTCGTTTTGGGTCAAAATTACCATTGTTGCCTTCCAAGGGCTGGGAGTGTTGTTTTTGGTCAAAATGACCATTTTTTGGTCTGAATGGGATGCGAGTTTCGTTTTTGGTCAAAAAGACCATTTTTTTGCTTACGAGGGCTAGGAGTGTAGTTTTTAGTCAAAATTACAATTTTTTGCTTCCAAGGGCCGCGAGTGTCGTTTCGGGACAAAATGACCATTTTTGGCTTCCAAGGGCCAGGAGTGTAGTTTTTGGTCAAAATTACCTTTTTTTGCTTCCAGGAGTCGGGAGTGTCGTTTTTGGTCAAAATTGCCATTTTTGGTCTCAAAAGGCCGGAAGTGTCGTTTTGGGTCAAAATGACCATTTTTGGTCTCAAAAGGCCGGAAGTGTCGTTTTGGGTCAAAATTACCATTTTTGGTCTCAAAAGGCCGGAAGTGTCGTTTTGGGTCAAAATGACCATTTTTGGCTTACAAGGGCCAGAGAGTGCAGTTTTTGGTCAAAATTACCATTTTTGGACTCAAAGGGCAGGAAGTGCCGTTTTTTTCAAAATGACCACTTTTGGCTTCCAACAGCCGGGAGTGTTGTTTTTGGTCAAAATTACCATTTTTTGCTCCCAAGGGCTAGGAGTGTCGTTTTTTGTCAAAATACAATTTTTGGCTTACAAGGGCCGGCGGTGTCGTTTTGGGTCAAAATGACCATTTTTTGGCTTACAAGGGCCAGGAGTGTCATTTTTGGTCAAAATTACCATTTTTGGCTTACAGGAGTCGGGAGTGTGGTTTTTGGTCAAAATTACCATTTTTTGTCTCAAAGGGAGTGTCGGTTTTGGTAAAAATTACCATTTTCTGTTTCAAAGGGCCGGGGCTGTCCTTATTGGTCAAAATGACCATTTTTGGTCTCAAAAGGCCGGAAGTGTCGTTTTGGGTCAAAATGACCATTTTTTATCTTACAAGGGCCAGAAGTGTAGTTTTTGGTCAAAATTACAATTTTTTGCTTCCAAGGGCCGCGAGTGTCGTTTTGGGACAAAATGACAATTTTTGGCTTCCAAGGGCCAGGAGTGTAGTTTTTGGTCAAAATTACCATTTTTTGCTTCCAATAGCCGGGGTGTCGTTTTTGGTCAAAATGGCCATTTTTGGCTTCCAAGAGCTGGAAGTGTCGTTTTTGATCAAAATTACCATTTTTTGCTTCCATGGGCTAGGAGTGTCAGTTTTGGTCAAAATTAAAATTTTTTGGCTTACAAGGGCCAGAAGTGTAATTTTTGGTCAAAATTACCATTTTTTTCTTCCAAGGACGGCAGTGTCGTTTTGGGTCAAAATTACAATTTTTGGCTTACAAGGGCCAGGAGTGTAATTTTTGGTCAAAATTACCATTTTTGGCTGACAGGAGTCGGGAGTGTGGTTTTTGGTCAAAATGGCCATTTTTGGCTTCCAAGAGCCAGAAGTGTCGTTTTTTGGTCAAAATTACCATTTTTTGCTTCCACGGGCTAGGAGTGTCAGTTTTGGTCAAAATTACAATTTTTTGGCTTACAAGGGCCAGAAGTGTAGTTTTTGGTCAAAATTACAATTTTTTGCTTCCAAGGGCCGCGAGTGTCGTTTTAGGACAAAATGACCATTTTTGGCTTTCAAGGGCCAAGAGTGTAGCTTCCAAGGGCCAGGAGTGTAGTTTTTGGTCAAAATTACCATTTTTTGCTTCCAATAGCCGGGGTGTCGTTTTTGGTCAAAATGGCCATTTTTGGCTTCCAAGAGCTGGAAGTGTCGTTTTTGATCAAAATTACCATTTTTTGCTTCCATGGGCTAGGAGTGTCAGTTTTGGTCAAAATTACAATTTTTTGGCTTACAAGGGCCAGAAGTGTAGTTTTTGGTCAAAATTACAATTTTTTGCTTCCAAGGGCCGCGAGTGTCGTTTTGGGACAAAATGACCATTTTTGGCTTTCAAGGGCCAAGAGTGTAGTTTTTGGTTAAAATTACCATTTTTTGCTTCCAGGAGCCGGGAGTGTCATTTTTGGTCAAAATTGCCATTTTTGGCTTCCAAGATTTGGGAGTGTCATTTTTGGTCAAAATGGCCATTTTTGGCTTCCAAGAGCCGGGAGTGTCGTTTTTGGTCAAAATTACCATTTTTTGGCTTACAAGGGCCGGAAGTGTAGTTTTTGGTCAAAATGACAATTTTTTTGCTACCAAGGGCGGCAGTGTCGTTTTGGGTCTAAATGACCATTTTTGGCTTCCAAGGGCCAGTAGTGTAATTTTTGGTCAAAATGACCATTTTCTGGCTTACAGGAGTCGGGAGTGTGGTTTTTGGTCAAAATTACCATTTTTTGTCTCAAAGGGAGTGTCATTTTTGGTAAAAATTACAATTTTCTGTTTCAAAGGGCCGGGACGGTCGTTATTGGTCAAAATTACCATTTTTTGTTTCAAAGGGCCGGGACTGTCGTTATTGGTCAAAATTACCATTTTTGGTCTCAAAAGGCCGGAAGTGTGGTTTTTGGTCAAAATGACGATTTTTGGCTTACAAGGGCCAGAGAGTGTAGTTTTTGGTCAAAATTACCATTTTTGGTCTCAAAGGGCAGGAAGAGTCGTTTTTGTCAAAATGACCACTTTTGGCTTCCAAAGGCTGGAAGTTTCGTTTTTGGTCAAAATGACCACTTTTATTCTAAAGGGCTGGGATTGTCGTTTTTGGTCAAAATGACCATTTTTTGCTCCCAAGGGCTAGAAGTGTTGTTTTTGGTCAAAATACAATCTTTTGGCTTACAAGGGCTGGCAGTGTCGTTTTGGGTCAAAATTACCATTGTTGCCTTCCAAGGGCTGGGAGTGTTGTTTTTGGTCAAAATGACCATTTTTTGGTCTGAATGGGATGCGAGTTTCGTTTTTGGTCAAAAAGACCATTTTTTTGCTTACGAGGGCTAGGAGTGTAGTTTTTAGTCAAAATTACAATTTTTTGCTTCCAAGGGCCGCGAGTGTCGTTTCGGGACAAAATGACCATTTTTGGCTTCCAAGGGCCAGGAGTGTAGTTTTTGGTCAAAATTACCTTTTTTTGCTTCCAGGAGTCGGGAGTGTCGTTTTTGGTCAAAATTGCCATTTTTGGTCTCAAAAGGCCGGAAGTGTCGTTTTGGGTCAAAATGACCATTTTTGGTCTCAAAAGGCCGGAAGTGTCGTTTTGGGTCAAAATTACCATTTTTGGTCTCAAAAGGCCGGAAGTGTCGTTTTGGGTCAAAATGACCATTTTTGGCTTACAAGGGCCAGAGAGTGCAGTTTTTGGTCAAAATTACCATTTTTGGACTCAAAGGGCAGGAAGTGCCGTTTTTTTCAAAATGACCACTTTTGGCTTCCAACAGCCGGGAGTGTTGTTTTTGGTCAAAATTACCATTTTTTGCTCCCAAGGGCTAGGAGTGTCGTTTTTTGTCAAAATACAATTTTTGGCTTACAAGGGCCGGCGGTGTCGTTTTGGGTCAAAATGACCATTTTTTGGCTTACAAGGGCCAGGAGTGTCATTTTTGGTCAAAATTACCATTTTTGGCTTACAGGAGTCGGGAGTGTGGTTTTTGGTCAAAATTACCATTTTTTGTCTCAAAGGGAGTGTCGGTTTTGGTAAAAATTACCATTTTCTGTTTCAAAGGGCCGGGGCTGTCCTTATTGGTCAAAATGACCATTTTTGGTCTCAAAAGGCCGGAAGTGTCGTTTTGGGTCAAAATGACCATTTTTTATCTTACAAGGGCCAGAAGTGTAGTTTTTGGTCAAAATTACAATTTTTTGCTTCCAAGGGCCGCGAGTGTCGTTTTGGGACAAAATGACAATTTTTGGCTTCCAAGGGCCAGGAGTGTAGTTTTTGGTCAAAATTACCATTTTTTGCTTCCAATAGCCGGGGTGTCGTTTTTGGTCAAAATGGCCATTTTTGGCTTCCAAGAGCTGGAAGTGTCGTTTTTGATCAAAATTACCATTTTTTGCTTCCATGGGCTAGGAGTGTCAGTTTTGGTCAAAATTAAAATTTTTTGGCTTACAAGGGCCAGAAGTGTAATTTTTGGTCAAAATTACCATTTTTTTCTTCCAAGGACGGCAGTGTCGTTTTGGGTCAAAATTACAATTTTTGGCTTACAAGGGCCAGGAGTGTAATTTTTGGTCAAAATTACCATTTTTGGCTGACAGGAGTCGGGAGTGTGGTTTTTGGTCAAAATGGCCATTTTTGGCTTCCAAGAGCCAGAAGTGTCGTTTTTTGGTCAAAATTACCATTTTTTGCTTCCACGGGCTAGGAGTGTCAGTTTTGGTCAAAATTACAATTTTTTGGCTTACAAGGGCCAGAAGTGTAGTTTTTGGTCAAAATTACAATTTTTTGCTTCCAAGGGCCGCGAGTGTCGTTTTAGGACAAAATGACCATTTTTGGCTTTCAAGGGCCAAGAGTGTAGCTTCCAAGGGCCAGGAGTGTAGTTTTTGGTCAAAATTACCATTTTTTGCTTCCAATAGCCGGGGTGTCGTTTTTGGTCAAAATGGCCATTTTTGGCTTCCAAGAGCTGGAAGTGTCGTTTTTGATCAAAATTACCATTTTTTGCTTCCATGGGCTAGGAGTGTCAGTTTTGGTCAAAATTACAATTTTTTGGCTTACAAGGGCCAGAAGTGTAGTTTTTGGTCAAAATTACAATTTTTTGCTTCCAAGGGCCGCGAGTGTCGTTTTGGGACAAAATGACCATTTTTGGCTTTCAAGGGCCAAGAGTGTAGTTTTTGGTTAAAATTACCATTTTTTTGCTTCCAGGAGCCGGGAGTGTCATTTTTGGTCAAAATTGCCATTTTTGGCTTCCAAGATTTGGGAGTGTCATTTTTGGTCAAAATGGCCATTTTTGGCTTCCAAGAGCCGGGAGTGTCGTTTTTGGTCAAAATTACCATTTTTTGGCTTACAAGGGCCGGAAGTGTAGTTTTTGGTCAAAATGACAATTTTTTTGCTACCAAGGGCGGCAGTGTCGTTTTGGGTCTAAATGACCATTTTTGGCTTCCAAGGGCCAGTAGTGTAATTTTTGGTCAAAATGACCATTTTCTGGCTTACAGGAGTCGGGAGTGTGGTTTTTGGTCAAAATTACCATTTTTTGTCTCAAAGGGAGTGTCATTTTTGGTAAAAATTACAATTTTCTGTTTCAAAGGGCCGGGACGGTCGTTATTGGTCAAAATTACCATTTTTTGTTTCAAAGGGCCGGGACTGTCGTTATTGGTCAAAATTACCATTTTTGGTCTCAAAAGGCCGGAAGTGTGGTTTTTGGTCAAAATGACGATTTTTGGCTTACAAGGGCCAGAGAGTGTAGTTTTTGGTCAAAATTACCATTTTTGGTCTCAAAGGGCAGGAAGAGTCGTTTTTGTCAAAATGACCACTTTTGGCTTCCAAAGGCTGGAAGTTTCGTTTTTGGTCAAAATGACCACTTTTATTCTAAAGGGCTGGGATTGTCGTTTTTGGTCAAAATTACCATTTTTTGCTCCCAAGGGCTAGAAGTGTTGTTTTTGGTCAAAATACAATCTTTTGGCTTACAAGGGCTGGCAGTGTCGTTTTGGGTCAAAATTACCATTGTTGCCTTCCAAGGGCTGGGAGTGTTGTTTTTGGTCAAAATGACCATTTTTTGGTCTGAATGGGATGCGAGTTTCGTTTTTGGTCAAAAAGACCATTTTTTTGCTTACGAGGGCTAGGAGTGTAGTTTTTGATGAAAATGACAATTTTTTGGCTTACAAGGGCCAGAAGTGTAGTTTTTGGTCAAAATTACAATTTTTTGCTTCCAAGGGCCGCGAGTGTTGTTTCGGGACAAAATGACCATTTTTGGCTTCCAAGGGCCAGGAGTGTAGTTTTTGGTCAAAATTACCTTTTTTTGCTTCAAGGAGCCAGGAGTGTCGTTTTTGGTCAAAATTGCCATTTTTGGCTTCCAAGAGCCGGGAGTGTCGTTTTTGGTCAAAATTACCATGTTTTGCTTCCATGGGCTAGGAGTGTCAGTTTTGGTCAAAATCACAATTTTTTGGCTTACAAGGGCCGGAAGTGTAGTTTTTGGTCAAAATGACCATTTTTTTGCTTCCAAGGGCGGCAGTGTCGTTTTGGGTCTAAATGACCATTTTTGGCTTCCAAGGGCCAGAAGTGTAATTTTTGGTCAAAATGACCATTTTCTGGCTTACAAGGGCCAGGAGTGTCATTTTTGGTCAGAATTACCATTTTTGGCTTACAGGAGTCGGGAGTGTGGTTTTTGGTCAAAATTACCATTTTTTGTCTCAAAGGGAGTGTCATTTTTGGTAAAAATTACAATTTTCTGTTTCAAAGGGCCGGGACTGTCGTTATTGGTCAAAATGACCACTTTTGGTCTCAAAAGGCCGGAAGTGTAGTTTTGGGTCAAAATGACCATTTTTGGTCTCAAAAGGCCGGAGTGTCGCTTTGGGTCAAAATGACCATTTTTGGCTTACAAGGTCCAGAGAGTGCAGTTTTTGGTCAAAATTACCATTTTTGGACTCAAAGGGCAGGAAGTGCCGTTTTTTTCAAAATGACCACTTTTGGCTTCCAAGAGCCGGGATGGTTGTTTTTGGTCAAAATTACCATTTTTTGCTCCCAAGGGCTAGGAGTGTCGTTTTTTGTCAAAATACAATTTTTGGCTTACAAGGGCCGGCGGTGTCGTTTTGGGTCAAAATGACCATTTTTTGGCTTACAAGGGCCAGGAGTGTCATTTTTGGTCAAAATTACCATTTTTGGCTTAAAGGGGTCGGGAGTGTGGTTTTTGGTCAAAATTACCATTTTTTCGTCTCAAAGGGGGTGTCGGTTTTGGTAAAAATTACCATTTTCTGTTTCAAAGGGCCGGGACTGTCGTTATTGGTCAAAATGACCATTTTTGGTCTCAAAAGGCCGGAAGTTTCGTTTTTGGTCAAAATGACCACTTTTATTCTAAAGGGCTGGGATTGTCGTTTTTGGTCAAAATTACCATTTTTTGCTTCCATGGGCTAGGAGTGTCGTTTTTTGTCAAAATACAATTTTTGGCTTACAAGGGCCGGCGGTGTCGTTTTGGGTCAAAATGACCATTTTTTGGCTTACAAGGGCCAGGAGTGTCATTTTTGGTCAAAATTAACATTTTTGGCTTACAGGAGTCGGGAGTGTGGTTTTTGGTCAAAATTACCATTTTTTGTCTCAAAGGGAGTGTCGGTTTTGGTAAAAATTACCATTTTCTGTTTCAAAGGGCCGGGACTGTCGTTATTGGTCAAAATTACCATTTTTGGTCTCAAAAGGCCGGAAGTGTCGTTTTGGGTCAAAATGACCATTTTTTATCTTACAAGGGCCAGAAGTGTAGTTTTTGGTCAAAATTACAGTTTTTTGCTTCCAAGGGCCGCGAGTGTCGTTTTGGGACAAAATGACAATTTTTGGCTTCCAAGGGCCAGGAGTGTAGTTTTTGGTCAAAATTACCATTTTTTTGCTTCCATGAGCCGGGGTGTCGTTTTTGGTCAAAATTACATTTTTTTGCTTCCATGGGCTAGGAGTGTCAGTTTTGGTCAAAATTAAAAATTTTTGGCTTACAAGGTCCGGAAGTGTAGTTTTTGGTCAAAATTACCATTTTTTTGCTTCCAAGGGCAAGGAGTGTAGTTTTTGGTCAAAATTACCATTTTTTGGCTTACAAGGGCCAGGTGTGTCATTTTTGGTCAAAATTACCATTTTTGGCTTACAGGAGTCGGGAGTGTGTTTTTTTGTCAAAATTACCATTTTTTGTCTCAAAGGGAGTGTTGTTTTTGGTAAAAATTACCATTTTTGGTCACAAAAGGCCGGAAGTGTGGTTTTTGGTCAATATTTCCATTTTTGGCTTACAAGGGCCAGAGAGTGTAGTTTTTGGTCAAAATTACCATTTTTGGTCTCAAAGGGCAGGAAGAGTCGTTTTTGTCAAAATAACCACTTTTGGTTTCCAAAGGCTGGAAGTTTCGTTTTTGGTCAAAATGACCACTTTTATTCTAAAGGGCTGGGATTGTCGTTTTTGGTCAAAATGAACATTTTTTGCTCCCAAGGGCTAGGAGTGTTGTTTTTGGTCAAAATACAATCTTTTGGCTTACAAGGGCCGGCAGTGTCGTTTTGGGTCAAAATTAACATTGTTGCCTTCCAAGGGCTGGGAGTGTTGTTTTTGGTCAAAATGACAATTTTTTGGTCTGAATGGGATGCCAGTTTCGTTTTTGGTCAAAAAGACCATTTTTTTGCTTACGAGGGCTAGGAGTGTAGTTTTTGGTCAAAATGACCATTTTTTGGCTTACAAGGGCCAGAAGTGTAATTTTTGGTCAAAATTACAATTTTTTGCTTCCAAGGGCCGCGAGTGTCGTTTTGGGACAAAATGACCATTTTTGGCTTCCAAGGGCCAGGAGTGTAGTTTTTGGTCAAAATTACCTTTTTTTGCTTCTAGGAGCCGGGAGTGTAATTTTTGGTCAAAATTGCCATTTTTGGCTTCCAAGACCTGGGAGTGTCGTTTTTGGTCAAAATTACCATTTTTTGCTTCCATGGGCTAGGAGTGTCAGTTTTGGTCAAAATTACAATTTTTTGGCTTACAAGGGCCGGAAGTGTAGTTTTTGGTCAAAGTGACCATTTTTTTGCTTCCAAGGGCGGCAGTGTTGTTTTGGGTCTAAATGACCATTTTTGGCTTCCAAGGGCCAGAAGTGTAATTTTTGGTCAAAATGACCATTTTCTGGCTTACAAGGGCAAGGAGTGTCATTTTTGGTAAAAAATTACCATTTTTGGCTTACAGGAGTCGGAGTGTGGTTTTTGGTCAAAATTACCATTTTTTGTCTCAAAGGGAGTGTCATTTTTGGTAAAAATTACAATTTTCTGTTTCAAAGGGCCGGGACTGTCGTTATTGGTCAAAATGACCATTTTTGGTCTCAAAAGGCCGGAAGTGTCGTTTTGGGTCAAAATTACCATTTTTGGTCTCAAAAGGCCGGAAGTGTCGTTTTGGGTCAAAATGACCATTTTTGGCTTACAAGGGCCAGAGAGTGCAGTTTTTGGTCAAAATTACCATTTTTGGACTCAAAGGGCAGGAAGTGCCGTTTTTTTGTCAAAATACAATTTTTGGCTTACAAGGGCCGGCGGTGTCGTTTTGGGTCAAAATGACCATTTTTTGGCTTACAAGGGCCAGGAGTGTCATTTTTGGTCAAAATTACCATTTTTGGCTTACAGGAGTCGGGAGTGTGGTTTTTGGTCAAAATTACCATTTTTTGTCTCAAAGGGAGTGTCGGTTTTGGTAAAAATTACCATTTTCTGTTTCAAAGGGCCGGGGCTGTCCTTATTGGTCAAAATGACCATTTTTGGTCTCAAAAGGCCGGAAGTGTCGTTTTGGGTCAAAATGACCATTTTTTATCTTACAAGGGCCAGAAGTGTAGTTTTTGGTCAAAATTACAATTTTTTGCTTCCAAGGGCCGCGAGTGTCGTTTTGGGACAAAATGACAATTTTTGGCTTCCAAGGGCCAGGAGTGTAGTTTTTGGTCAAAATTACCATTTTTTGCTTCCAATAGCCTGGGTGTCGTTTTTGGTCAAAATGGCCATTTTTGGCTTCCAAGAGCTGGAAGTGTCGTTTTTGATCAAAATTACCATTTTTTGCTTCCATGGGCTAGGAGTGTCAGTTTTGGTCAAAATTAAAATTTTTTGGCTTACAAGGGCCAGAAGTGTAATTTTTGGTCAAAATTACCATTTTTTTCTTCCAAGGACGGCAGTGTCGTTTTGGGTCAAAATTACAATTTTTGGCTTACAAGGGCCAGGAGTGTCATTTTTGGTCAAAATTACCATTTTTGGCTGACAGGAGTCGGGAGTGTGGTTTTTGGTCAAAATGGCCATTTTTGGCTTCCAAGGGCTAGGAGTGTCAGTTTTGGTCAAAATTACAATTTTTTGGCTTACAAGGGCCAGAAGTGTAGTTTTTGGTCAAAATTACAATTTTTTGCTTCCAAGGGCCGCGAGTGTCGTTTTGGGACAAAATGACCATTTTTGGCTTTCAAGGGCCAAGAGTGTAGTTTTTGGTTAAAATTACCATTTTTTGCTTCCAGGAGCCGGGAGTGTCATTTTTGGTCAAAATTGCCATTTTTGGCTTCCAAGATTTGGGAGTGTCATTTTTGGTCAAAATGGCCATTTTTGGCTTCCAAGAGCCGGGAGTGTCGTTTTTGGTCAAAATTACCATTTTTTGGCTTACAAGGGCCGGAAGTGTAGTTTTTGGTCAAAATGACAATTTTTTTGCTACCAAGTTTTGGGTCGTTTTGGGTCTAAATGACCATTTTTGGCTTCCAAGGGCCAGTAGTGTAATTTTTGGTCAAAATGACCATTTTCTGGCTTACAGGAGTCGGGAGTGTGGTTTTTGGTCAAAATTACCATTTTTTGTCTCAAAGGGAGTGTCATTTTTGGTAAAAATTACAATTTTCTGTTTCAAAGGGCCGGGACGGTCGTTATTGGTCAAAATTACCATTTTTTGTTTCAAAGGGCCGGGACTGTCGTTATTGGTCAGAATTACCATTTTTGGTCTCAAAAGGCCGGAAGTGTGGTTTTTGGTCAAAATGACCATTTTTGGCTTACAAGGGCCAGAGAGTGTAGTTTTTGGTCAAAATTACCATTTTTGGTCTCAAAGGGCAGGAAGAGTCGTTTTTGTCAAAATGACCACTTTTGGCTTCCAAAGGCTGGAAGTTTCGTTTTTGGTCAAAATGACCACTTTTATTCTAAAGGGCTGGGATTGTCGTTTTTGGTCAAAATGACCATTTTTTGCTCCCAAGGGCTAGGAGTGTTGTTTTTGGTCAAAATACAATCTTTTGGCTTACAAGGGCCGGCAGTGTCGTTTTGGGTCAAAATTACCATTGTTGCCTTCCAAGGGCTGGGAGTGTTGTTTTTGGTCAAAATGACCATTTTTTGGTCTGAATGGGATGCGAGTTTCGTTTTTGGTCAAAAAGACCATTTTTTTGCTTACGAGGGCTAGGAGTGTAGTTTTTGGTCAAAATGACAATTTTTTGGCTTACAAGGGCCAGAAGTGTAGTTTTTGGTCAAAATTACAATTTTTTGCTTCCAAGTGCCGCGAGTGTCGTTTCGGGACAAAATGACCATTTTTGGCTTCCAAGGGCCAGGAGTGTAGTTTTTGGTCAAAATTACCTTTTTTTGCTTCCAGGAGCCGGGAGTGTCGTTTTTGGTCAAAATTGCCATTTTTGGTCTCAAAAGGCCGGAAGTGTCGTTTTGGGTCAAAATGACCATTTTTGGTCTCAAAAGGCCGGAAGTGTCGTTTTGGGTCAAAATTACCATTTTTGGCTTACAAGGGCCAGAGAGTGCAGTTTTTGGTCAAAATTACCATTTTTGGACTCAAAGGGCAGGAAGTGCCGTTTTTTTCAAAATGACCACTTTTGGCTTCCAAGAGCCGGAAGTGTTGTTTTTGGTCAAAATTACCATTTTTTGCTCCCAAGGGCTAGGAGTGTCGTTTTTTGTCAAAATACAATTTTTGGCTTACAAGGGCCGGCGGTGTCGTTTTGGGTCAAAATGACCATTTTTTGGCTTACAAGGGCCAGGAGTGTCATTTTTGGTCAAAATTACCATTTTTGGCTTACAGGAGTCGGGAGTGTGGTTTTTGGTCAAAATTACCATTTTTTGTCTCAAAGGGAGTGTCGGTCTTGGTAAAAATTACCATTTTCTGTTTCAAAGGGCTGGGACTGTCGTTTTTGGTCAAAATTACCATTTTTGGTCTCAAAAGGCCGGAAGTGTCGTTTTGGGTCAAAATGACCATTTTTTATCTTACAAGGGCCAGAAGTGTAGTTTTTGGTCAAAATTACAATTTTTTGCTTCCAAGGGCCGCGAGTGTCGTTTTGGGACAAAATGACAATTTTTGGCTTCCAAGGGCCAGGAGTGTAGTTTTTGGTCAAAATTGCCATTTTTTGCTTCCAATAGCCGGGGTGTCGTTTTTGGTCAAAATGGCCATTTTTGGCTTCCAAGAGCTGGAAGTGTCTTTTTTTGTCAAAATTACCATTTTTTGCTTCCATTGGCTAGGAGTGTCAGTTTTGGTCAAAATTAAAATTTTTTGGCTTACAAGGGCCAGGAGTGTAATTTTTGGTCAAAATTACCATTTTTTTCTTCCAAGGGCGGCAGTGTCGTTTTGGGTCAAAATTACAATTTTTGGCTTACAAGGGCCAGGAGTGTCATTTTTGGTCAAAATTACCATTTTTGTCTGACAGGAGTCGGGAGTGTGGTTTTTGGTCAAAATGGCCATTTTTGGCTTCCAAGAGTCAGAAGTGTCGTTTTTTGGTCAAAATTACCATTTTTTGCTTCCATGGGCTAGGAGTGTCAGTTTTGGTCAAAATTACAATTTTTTGGCTTACAAGGGCCAGATGTGTAGTTTTTGGTCAAAATTACATTTTTTTGCTTCTAAGGGCCGCGAGTGTCGTTTTAGGACAAAATGACCATTTTTGGCTTTCAAGGGCCAAGAGTGTAGTTTTTGGTTAAAATTACCATTTTTTGCTTCCAGGAGCCGGGAGTGTCATTTTTGGTCAAAATTGCCATTTTTGGCTTCCAAGATTTGGGACTGTCGTTTTTGGTCAAAATGGCCATTTTTGGCTTCCAAGAGCCGGGAGTGTCGTTTTTGGTCAAAATTACCATTTTTTGGCTTACAAGGTCAGGAAGTGTAGTTTTTGGTCAAAATGACCATTTTTTGCTTCCAAGGGCGACAGTGTCGTTTTGGGTCTAAATGACCATTTTTGGCTTCCAAGGGCCAGTAGTGTAATTTTTGGTCAAAATGACCATTTTCTGGCTTACAAGGGCCAGTAGTGTCATTTTTGGTCAAAATTACCATTTTTGGCTTACAGGAGTCGGGAGTGTGGTTTTTGGTCAAAATTACCATTTTTTGTCTCAAAGGGAGTGTCATTTTTGGTAAAAATTACAATTTTCTGTTTCAAAGGGCCGGGACTGTCGTTATTGGTCAAAATGACCATTATTGGTCTCAAAAGGCCGGAAGTGTCGTTTTGGGTCAAAATGACCATTTTTGGTCTCAAAAGGCCGGAAGTGTCGTTTTGGGTCAAAATTACCATTTTTGGCTTACAAGGGCCAGAGAGTGTAGTTTTTGGTCAAAATTACCATTTTTGGTCTCAAAGGGCAGGAAATGTCGTTTTTTTCAAAATGACCACTTTTTTGCTTCCAAGAGCCGGGAGTGATGTTTTTGGTCAAAATTACTATTTTTTGCTCCCAAGGGCTAGGAGTGTAGTTTTTGGTCAAAATTACAATTTTTTGCTTACAAGGGCCGGCAGTGTCGTTTTTGGTCAAAATGGCCATTTTTTGCTTCCATGGGCTAGGAGTGTCAGTTTTGGTCAAAATTACAATTTTTTGGCTTACAAGGGCCGGAAGTGTAATTTTTGGTCAAAATTACCATTTTTTGCTTCCAAGGGCGGCAGTGTCGTTTTGGGTCAAAATTACAATTTTTGGCTTACAAGGGCCAGGAGTGTCATTTTTGGTCAAAATTACCATTTTTGGCTTACAGGAGTCGGGAGTGTGTTCTTTGGTCAAAATTGCCATTTTTGGCTTCCAAGAGCCGGAAGTGTCGTTTTTGGACAAAATTACCATTTTTTGCTTCCATGGGCTAGGAGTGTCAGTTTTGCTCAAAATTACAATTTTTTGGCTTACAAGGGCCGGAAGTGTAGTTTTTGGTCAAAATTACCATTTTTTGCTTCCAAGGGCGGCAGTGTCGTTTTGGGTCAAAATTACAATTTTTGGCTTCAAAGGGCCAGAAGTGTAATTTTTGGTCAAAATTACCATTTTTGGACTCAAAGGGCAGGAAGTGCCGTTTTTTTCAAAATGACCACTTTTGGCTTCCAAGAGCCGGGAGTGTTGTTTTTGGTCAAAATTACCATTTTTGCTCCCAAGGGCTAGGAGTGTCGTTTTTTGTCAAAATACAATTTTTGGCTTACAGGGGCCGGCGGTGTCGTTTTGGGTCGAAATGACCATTTTTTGGCTTACAAGGGCCAGGAGTGTCATTTTTGGTCAAAATTACCATTTTTGGCTTACAGGAGTCGGGAGTGTGGTTTTTGGTCAAAATTACCATTTTTTGTCTCAAAGGGAGTGTCGGTTTTGGTAAAAATTACCATTTTCTGTTTCAAAGGGCCGGAACTGTCCTTATTGGTCAAACTGACCATTTTTGGTCTCAAAAGGCCGGAAGTGTCGTTTTGGGTCAAAATGACCATTTTTTATCTTACAAGGGCCAGAAGTGTAGTTTTTGGTCAAAATTACACTTTTTTGCTTCCAAGGGCCGCGAGTGTCGTTTTGGGACAAAATGACAATTTTTGGCTTCCAAGGGCCAGGAGTGTAGTTTTTGGTCAAAATTACCATTTTTTTCTTCCAATAGCCGGGGGGTCGTTTTTGGTCAAAATGGCCATTTTTGGCTTCCAAGAGCTGGAAGTGTCGTTTTTGATCAAAATTACCATTTTTTGCTTCCATGGGCTAGGAGTGTCAGTTTTGGTCAAAATTAAAATTTTTTGGCTTACAAGGGCCAGAAGTGTAATTTTTGGTCAAAATTACCATTTTTTTCTTCCAAGGGCGGCAGTGTCGTTTTGGGTCAAAATTACAATTTTTGGCTTACAAGGGCCAGGAGTGTCATTTTTGGTCAAAATTACCATTTTTGGCTGACAGGAGTCGGGAGTGTGGTTTTTGGTCAAAATGGCCATTTTTGGCTTCCAAGGGCTAGGAGTGTCAGTTTTGGTCAAAATTACAATTTTTTGCTTCCATGGGCTAGGAGTGTCAGTCTTGGTCAAAATTACAATTTTTTGGCTTACAAGGGCCAGAAGTGTAGTTTTTGGTCAAAATTACAATTTTTTGCTTCCAAGGGCCGCGAGTGTCGTTTTGGGACAAAATGACCATTTTTGGCTTTCAAGGGCCAAGAGTGTAGTTTTTGGTTAAAATTACCATTTTATGCTTCCAGGAGCCGGGAGTGTCATTTTTGGTCAAAATTGCCATTTTTGGCTTCCAAGATTTGGGAGTGTCGTTTTTGGTCAAAATGGCCATTTTTGGCTTCCAAGAGCCGGGAGTTTCGTTTTTGGTCAAAATTACCATTTTTTGGCTTACAAGGGCCGGAAGTGTAGTTTTTGGTCAAAATGACAATTTTTTTGCTACCAAGGGCGGCAGTGTCGTTTTGGGTCTAAATGACCATTTTTGGCTTCCAAGGGCCAGTAGTGTAATTTTTGGTCAAAATGACCATTTTCTGGCTTACAGGAGTCGGGAGTGTGGTTTTTGGTCAAAATTACCATTTTTTGTCTAAAAGGGAGTGTCATTTTTGGTAAAAATTACAATTTTCTGTTTCAAAGGGCCGGGACGGTCGTTATTGGTCAAAATTACCATTTTTTGTTTCAAAGGGCCGGGACTGTCGTTATTGGTCAAAATTACCATTTTTGGTCTCAAAAGGCCGGAAGTGTGGTTTTTGGTCAAAATGACCATTTTTGGCTTACAAGGGCCAGAGAGTGTAGTTTTTGGTCAAAATTACCATTTTTGGTCTCAAAGGGCAGGAAGAGTCGTTTTTGTCAAAATGACCACTTTTGGCTTCCAAAGGCTGGAAGTTTCGTTTTTGGTCAAAATGACCACTTTTACTCTAAAGGGCTGGGATTGTCGTTTTTGGTCAAAATGACCATTTTTTGCTCCCAAGGGCTAGGAGTGTTGTTTTTGGTCAAAATAAAATCTTTTGGCTTACAAGGGCCGGCAGTGTCGTTTTGGGTCAAAATTACCATTGTTGCCTTCCAAGGGCTGGGAGTGTTGTTTTTGGTCAAAATGACCATTTTTTGGTCTGAATGGGATGCGAGTTCTGTTTTTGGTCAAAAAGACCATTTTTTTGCTTACGAGGGCTAGGAGTGTAGTTTTTGGTCAAAATGACAATTTTTTGGCTTACAAGGGCCAGAAGTGTAGTTTTTGGTCAAAATTACAATTTTTTGCTTCCAAGGGCCGCGAGTGTCGTTTCGGGACAAAATGACCATTTTTGGCTTCCAAGGGCCAGGAGTGTAGTTTTTGGTCAAAATTACCTTTTTTTGCTTCCAGGAGCCGGGAGTGTCGTTTTTGGTCAAAATTGCCATTTTTGGTCTCAAAAGGCCGGAAGTGTCGTTTTGGGTCAAAATGACCATTTTTGGTCTCAAAAGGCCGGAAGTGTCTTTTGGGTCAAAATTACCATTTTTGGTCTCAAAAGGCCGGAAGTGTCGTTTTGGGTCAAAATGACCATTTTTGGCTTACAAGGACCAGAGAGTGCAGTTTTTGGTCAAAATTACCATTTTTGGTCTGAAAGGGCAGGAAGTGCCGTTTTTTTCAAAATGACCACTTTTGGCTTCCAAGAGCCGGGAGTGTTGTTTTTGGTCAAAATTACCATTTTTTGCTCCCAAGGGCTAGGAGTGTCGTTTTTTGTCAAAATACAATTTTTGGCTTACAAGGGCCGGCGGTGTCGTTTTGGGTCAAAATGACCATTTTTTGGCTTACAAGGGCCAGGAGTGTCATTTTTGGTCAAAATTACCATTTTTGGCTTACAGGAGTCGGGAGTGTGGTTTTTGGTCAAAATTACCATTTTTTGTCTCAAAGGGAGTGTCGGTTTTGGTAAAAATTACCATTTTCTGTTTCAAAGGGCTGGGACTGTCGTTTTTGGTCAAAATGACCATTTTTGGTCTCAAAAGGCCGGAAGTGTCGTTTTGGGTCAAAATGACCATTTTTTATCTTACAAGGGCCGCGAGTGTCGTTTTGGGACAAAAATGACAATTTTTGGCTTCCAAGGGCCAGGAGTGTAGTTTTTGGTCAAAATTACCATTTTTTGCTTCCAATAGCCGGGGTGTCGTTTTTGGTCAAAATTACCATTTTTTGGCTTACAAGGGCCGGAAGTGTAGTTTTTGGTCAAAATGACAATTTTTTTGCTACCAAGGGCGGCAGTGTCGTTTTGGGTCTAAATGACCATTTTTGGCTTCCAAGGGCCAGTAGTGTAATTTTTGGTCAAAATGACCATTTTCTGGCTTATAGGAGTAGGGAGTGTGGTTTTTGGTCAAAATTACCATTTTTTGTCTCAAAGGGAGTGTCATTTTTGGTAAAAATTACAATTTTCTGTTTCAAAGGGCCGGGACGGTCGTTATTGGTCAAAATTACCATTTTTTGTTTCAAAGGGCCGGGACTGTCGTTATTGGTCAAAATTACCATTTTTGGTCTCAAAAGGCCGGAAGTGTGGTTTTGGTCAAAATGACCATTTTTGGCTTACAAGGGCCAGAGAGTGTAGTTTTTGGTCAAAATTACCATTTTTGGTCTCAAAGGGCAGGAAGAGTCGTTTTTGTCAAAATGACCACTTTTGGCTTCCAAAGGCTGGAAGTTTCGTTTTTGGTCAAAATGACCACTTTTATTCTAAAGGGCTGGGATTGTCGTTTTTGGTCAAAATTACCATTTTTTGCTACCAAGGGCTAGGAGTGTTGTTTTTGGTCAAAATACAATCTTTTGGCTTACAAGGGCCGGCAGTGTCGTTTTGGGTCAAAATTACCATTGTTGCCTTCCAAGGGCTGGGAGTGTTGTTTTTGGTCAAAATGACCATTTTTTGGTCTGAATGGGATGCGAGTTTCGTTTTTGGTCAAAAAGACCATTTTTTGCTTACGAGGGCTAGGAGTGTAGTTTTTGGTCAAAATGACAATTTTTTGGCTTACAAGGGCCAGAAGTGTAGTTTTTGGTCAAAATTACCTTTTTTTGCTTCCAGGAGCCGGGAGTGTCGTTTTTGGTCAAAATTGCCATTTTTGGTCTCAAAAGGCCGGAAGTGTCGTTTTAGGTCAAAATGACAATTTTGGTCTCAAAAGGCCGGAAGTGTCTTTTGGGTCAAAATTACCATTTTTGGTCTCAAAAGGCCGGAAGTGTCGTTTTGGGTCAAAATGACCATTTTTGGCTTACAAGGGCCAGAGAGTGCAGTTTTTGGTCAAAATTACCATTTTTGGACTCAAAGGGCAGGAAGTGCCGTTTTTTTCAAAATGACCACTTTTGGCTTCCAAGAGTCGGGAGTGTTGTTTTTGGTCAAAATTACCATTTTTTGCTCCCAAGGGCTAGGAGTGTCGTTTTTTGTCAAAATACAATTTTTGGCTTACAAGGGCCGGCGGTGTCGTTTTGGGTCAAAATGACCATTTTTTGGCTTACAAGGGCCAGGAGTGTCATTTTTGGTCAAAATTACCATTTTTGGCTTACAGGAGTCGGGAGTGTGGGTTTTTGGTCAAAATTACCATTTTTTGTCTCAAAGGGAGTGTCGGTTTTGGTAAAAATTACCATTTTCTGTTTCAAAGGGCTGGGACTGTCGTTTTTGGTCAAAATTACCATTTTTGGTCTCAAAAGGCCGGAAGTGTCGTTTTGGGTCAAAATGACCATTTTTTATCTTACAAGGGCCAGAAGTGTAGTTTTTGGTCAAAATTACAATTTTTTGCTTCCAAGGGCCGCGAGTGTCGTTTTGGGACAAAATGACAATTTTTGGCTTCCAAGGGCCAGGAGTGTAGTTTTTGGTCAAAATTACCATTTTTTGCTTCCAATAGCCGGGGTGTCGTTTTTGGTCAAAATGGCCATTTTTGGCTTCCAAGAGCTGGAAGTGTCGTTTTTGGTCAAAATTACCATTTTTTGCTTCCATTGGCTAGGAGTGTCAGTTTTGGTCAAAATTAAAATTTTTTGGCTTACAAGGGCCGGAAGTGTAATTTTTGGTCAAAATTACCATTTTTTTCTTCCAAGGGCGGCAGTGTCGTTTTGGGTCAAAATTACAATTTTTGGCTTACAAGGGCCAGGAGTGTCATTTTTGGTCAAAATTACCATTTTTGGCTGACAGGAGTCGGGAGTGTGGTTTTTGGTCAAAATGGCCATTTTTGGCTTCCAAGAGCCAGAAGTGTCGTTTTTTGGTCAAAATTACCATTTTTTGCTTCCACGGGCTAGGAGTGTCAGTTTTGGTCAAAATTACAATTTTTTGGCTTACAAGGGCCAGAAGTGTAGTTTTTGGTCAAAATTACAATTTTTGCTTCCAAGGGCCGCGAGTGTCGTTTTAGGACAAAATGACCATTTTTGGCTTTCAAGGGCCAAGAGTGTAGCTTCCAAGGGCCAGGAGTGTAGTTTTTGGTCAAAATTACCATTTTTTGCTTCCAATAGCCGGGGTGTCGTTTTTGGTCAAAATGGCCATTTTTGGCTTCCAAGAGCTGGAAGTGTCGTTTTTGATCAAAATTACCATTTTTTGCTTCCATGGGCTAGGAGTGTCAGTTTTGGTCAAAATTAATTTTTTTTGGCTTACAAGGGCCAGAAGTGTAATTTTTGGTCAAAATTACCATTTTTTTTTCTTACAAGGGCAGGCAGTGTACTTTTGGTTTAAAATTAACATTGTTGGTCTGAATGGGCTGTGAGTGTCGTTTTTGGTCAAAAAGACCATTTTTTTTTGCTTACGAGGGCTAGCAGTGTAGTTTTTGGTCAAAATGACCATTGTTTGGCTTACAAGGGCCAGAAGTGTAGTTTTTGGTCAAAATTACAATTTTTTGCTTCCAAGGGCCGCGAGTGTCGTTTTGGGACAAAATGACCATTTTTTGCTTCCATGAGCCGGGGTGTCGTTTTTTGGTCAAAATTACATTTTTTTGCTTCCATGGGCTAGGAGTGTCAGTTTTGGTCAAAAATAAATTTTTTTGGCTTACAAGGTCCGGAAGTGTAGTTTTTGGTCAAAATTACCATTTTTTTGCTTCCAAGGGCTAGGAGTGTAGTTTTTTGGTCAAAATTACCATTTTTTGGCTTACAAGGGCCAGGTGTGTCATTTTTGGTCAAAATTACCATTTTTGGCTTACAGGAGTCGGGAGTGTGTTTTTTTTGTCAAAATTACCATTTTTTGTCTCAAAGGGAGTGTCGTTTTTGGTAAAAATTACCATTTTTGGTCACAAAAGGCCGGAAGTGTGGTTTTTGGTCAAAATTTCCATTTTTGGCTTACAAGGGCCAGAGAGTGTAGTTTTTTGTCAAAATTACCATTTTTGGTCTCAAAGGGCAGGAAGAGTCGTTTTTGTCAAAATAACCACTTTTGGTTTCCAAAGGCTGGAAGTTTCGTTTTTGGTCAAAATGACCACTTTTATTCTAAAGGGCTGGGATTGTCGTTTTTGGGTCAAAATGACCATTTTTTGCTCCCAAGGGCTAGGAGTGTTGTTTTTGGTCAAAATACAATCTTTTGGCTTACAAGGGCCGGCAGTGTCGTTTTGGGTCAAAATTACCATTGTTTGCCTTCCAAGGGCTGGGAGTGTTGTTTTTGGTCAAAATGACAATTTTTTGGTCTGAATGGGATGCCAGTTTCGTTTTTGGTCAAAAAGACCATTTTTTTGCTTACGAGGGCTAGGAGTGTAGTTTTTGGTCAAAATGACCATTTATTGGCTTACAAGGGCCAGAAGTGTAATTTTTGGTCAAAATTACAATTTTTTTGCTTCCAAGGGCCGCGAGTGTCGTTTTGGGACAAAATGACCATTTTTGGCTTCCAAGGGCCAGGAGTGTAGTTTTTGGTCAAAATTACCTTTTTTGCTTCCAGGAGCCGGGAGTGTAATTTTTGGTCAAAATTGCCATTTTTGGCTTCCAAGACCTGGGAGTGTCGTTTTTGGTCAAAATTACCATTTTTTGCTTCCATGGGCTAGGAGTGTCAGTTTTGGTCAAAATTACAATTTTTTGGCTTACAAGGGCCGGAAGTGTAGTTTTTGGTCAAAGTGACCATTTTTTTGCTTCCAAGGGCCAGAAGTGTAATTTTTGGTCAAAATGACCATTTTCTGGCTTACAAGGGCAAGGAGTTTCAATTTTGGTCAAAAATTACCATTTTTGGCTTACAGGAGTCGGGAGTGTGGTTTTTGGTCAAAATTACCATTTTTTGTCTCAAAGGGAGTGTCATTTTTGGTAAAAATTACAATTTTCTGTTTCAAAGGGCCGGGACTGTCCTTATTGGTCAAAATGACCATTTTTGGTCTCAAAAGGCCGGAAGTGTCCTTTTGGGTCAAAATGACCATTTTTTATCTTACAAGGGCCGCGAGTGTCTTTTTGGGACAAAATGACAATTTTTGGCTTCCAAGGGCCAGGAGTGTAGTTTTTGGTCAAAATTACCATTTTTTGCTTCCAATAGCCGGTGTGTCGTTTTTGGTCAAAATGGCCATTTTTGGCTTCCAAGGGCCAGTAGTGTAATTTTTGGTCAAAATTACCATTTTTTGCTTCCATGGGCTAGGAGTGTCAGTTTTGGGTCAAAATTACAATTTTTGGCTTACAAGGGCCAGGAGTGTCATTTTTGGTCAAAATTATCATTTTTGGCTGACAGGAGTTGGGAGTGTGGTTTTTGGTCAAAATGGCCATTTTTGGCTTCCAAGAGCCAGAAGTGTCGTTTTTTGGTCAAAATTACCATTTTTTGCTTCCATGGGCTAGGAGTGTCAGTTTTGGTCAAAATTAAAATTTTTTTGGCTTACAAGGGCCAGAAGTGTAATTTTTGGTCAAAATTACCATTTTTTTCTTCCAAGGACGGCAGTGTCGTTTTGGGTCAAAATCACAATTTTTGGCTTACAAGGGCCAGGAGTGTCATTTTTGGTCAAAATGACCATTTTTGGCTGACAGGAGTCGGGAGTGTGGTTTTTGGTCAAAATGGCCATTTTTGGCTTCCAAGAGCCAGAAGTGTAGTTTTTTGGTCAAAAATTACCATTTTTTGCTTCCATGGGCTAGGAGTGTCAGTTTTGGTCAAAATTACAATTTTTTGGCTTACAAGGGCCAGAAGTGTAGTTTTTGGTCAAAATTACAATTTTTTGCTTCCAAGGGCCGCGAGTGTCGTTTTGGAACAAAATGACCATTTTTGGCTTTCAAGGGCCAAGAGTGTAGTTTTTGGTTAAAATTACCATTTTTTGCTTCCAGGAGCCGGGAGTGTAATTTTTGGTCAAAATTGCCATTTTTGGCTTCCAAGATTTTGGGAGTGTCGTTTTTGGTCAAAATGGCCATTTTTGGCTTCCAAGAGCCGGGAGTGTCGTTTTTGGTCAAAATTACCATTTTTTGGCTTTCAAGGGCCGGAAGTGTAGTTTTTTGGTCAAAATGACAATTTTTTTGCTACCAAGGGCGGCAGTGTCGTTTTGGGTCTAAATGACCATTTTTGGCTTCCAAGGGCCAGTAGTGTAATTTTGGTCAAAATGACCATTTTCTGGCTTACAGGAGTCGGGAGTGTGGTTTTTGGTCAAAATTACCATTTTTTGTCTCAAAGGGAGTGTCATTTTTGGTAAAAATTACAATTTTCTGTTTCAAAGGGCCGGGACGGTCGTTATTGGTCAAAATTACCATTTTTTGTTTCAAAGGGCCGGGACTGTCGTTATTGGTCAAAATTACCATTTTTGGTCTCAAAAGGCCGGAAGTGTGGTTTTTGGTCAAAATGACCATTTTTGGCTTACAAGGGCCAGAGTGTAGTTTTTGGTCAAAATTACCATTTTTGGTCTCAAAGGGCAGGAAGATTTGTTTTTGTCAAAATGACCACTTTTGGCTTCCAAAGGCTGGAAGTTTCGTTTTTGGTCAAAATGACCACTTTTATTCTAAAGGGCTGGGATTGTCGTTTTTGGTCAAAATGACCATTTTTTGCTCCCAAGGGCTAGGAGTGTTGTTTTTGGTCAAAATACAATCTTTTGGCTTACAAGGGCCGGCAGTGTCGTTTTGGGTCAAAATTACCATTGTTGCCTTCCAAGGGCTGGGAGTGTTGTTTTTGGTCAAAATGACCATTTTTTGGTCTGAATGGGATGCGAGTTTCGTTTTTGGTCAAAAAGACCATTTTTTTGCTTACGAGGGCTATTTTTGATGAAAATGACAATTTTTTGGCTTACAAGGGCCAGAAGTGTAGTTTTTGGTCAAAATTACAATTTTTTGCTTCCAAGGGCCGCGAGTGTTGTTTCGGGACAAAATGACCATTTTTGGCTTCCAAGGGCCAGGAGTGTAGTTTTTGGTCAAAATTACCTTTTTTTGCTTCCAATAGCCGGTGTGTCGTTTTTGGTCAAAATGACCATTTTTGGCTTCCAAGGGCCAGTAGTGTAATTTTTGGTCAAAATTACCATTTTTTGCTTCCATGGGCTAGGAGTGTCAGTTTTGGGTCAAAATTACAATTTTTGGCTTACAAGGGCCAGGAGTGTCATTTTTGGTCAAAATTATCATTTTTGGCTGACAGGAGTTGGGAGTGTGGTTTTTGGTCAAAATGGCCATTTTTGGCTTCCAAGAGCCAGAAGTGTCGTTTTTTGGTCAAAATTACCATTTTTTGCTTCCATGGGCTAGGAGTGTCAGTTTTGGTCAAAATTAAAATTTTTTGGCTTACAAGGGCCAGAAGTGTAATTTTTGGTCAAAATTACCATTTTTTTCTTCCAAGGACGGCAGTGTCGTTTTGGGTCAAAATCACAATTTTTGGCTTACAAGGGCCAGGAGTGTCATTTTTGGTCAAAATGACCATTTTTGGCTGACAGGAGTCGGGAGTGTGGTTTTTGGTCAAAATGGCCATTTTTGGCTTCCAAGAGCCAGAAGTGTAGTTTTTTGGTCAAAAATTACCATTTTTTGCTTCCATGGGCTAGGAGTGTCAGTTTTGGTCAAAATTACAATTTTTTGGCTTACAAGGGCCAGAGGTGTAGTTTTTGGTCAAAATTACAATTTTTTGCTTCCAAGGGCCGTGAGTGTCGTTTTGGGACAAAATGACCATTTTTGGCTTTCAAGGGCCAAGAGTGTAGTTTTTGGTTAAAATTACCATTTTTTGCTTCCAGGAGCCGGGAGTGTAATTTTTGGTCAAAATTGCCATTTTTGGCTTCCAAGATTTGGGAGTGTCGTTTTTGGTCAAAATGGCCATTTTTGGCTTCCAAGAGCCGGGAGTGTCGTTTTTGGTCAAAATTACCATTTTTTGGCTTACAAGGGCCGGAAGTGTAGTTTTTGGTCAAAATGACAATTTTTTTGCTACCAAGGGCGGCAGTGTCGTTTTGGGTCTAAATGACCATTTTTGGCTTCCAAGGGCCAGTAGTGTAATTTTTGGTCAAAATGACCATTTTCTGGCTTACAGGAGTCGGGAGTGTGGTTTTTGGTCAAAATTACCATTTTTTGTCTCAAAGGGAGTGTCATTTTTGGTAAAAATTACAATTTTCTGTTTCAAAGGGCCGGGACGGTCGTTATTGGTCAAAATTACCATTTTTTGTTTCAAAGGGCCGGGACTGTCGTTATTGGTCAAAATTACCATTTTTGGTCTCAAAAGGCCGGAAGTGTGGTTTTTGGTCAAAATGACCATTTTTGGCTTACAAGGGCCAGAGTGTAGTTTTTGGTCAAAATTACCATTTTTGGTCTCAAAGGGCAGGAAGATTTGTTTTTGTCAAAATGACCACTTTTGGCTTCCAAAGGCTGGAAGTTTCGTTTTTGGTCAAAATGACCACTTTTATTCTAAAGGGCTGGGATTGTCGTTTTTGGTCAAAATGACCATTTTTTGCTCCCAAGGGCTAGGAGTGTTGTTTTTGGTCAAAATACAATCTTTTGGCTTACAAGGGCCGGCAGTGTCGTTTTGGGTCAAAATTACCATTGTTGCCTTCCAAGGGCTGGGAGTGTTGTTTTTGGTCAAAATGACCATTTTTTGGTCTGAATGGGATGCGAGTTTCGTTTTTGGTCAAAAAGACCATTTTTTTGCTTACGAGGGCTAGGAGTGTAGTTTTTGATGAAAATGACAATTTTTTGGCTTACAAGGGCCAGAAGTGTAGTTTTTGGTCAAAATTACAATTTTTTGCTTCCAAGGGCCGCGAGTGTTGTTTCGGGACAAAATGACCATTTTTGGCTTCCAAGGGCCAGGAGTGTAGTTTTTGGTCAAAATTACCTTTTTTTGCTTCCAGGAGCCAGGAGTGTCGTTTTTGGTCAAAATTGCCATTTTTGGCTTCCAAGAGCCGGGAGTGTCGTTATTGGTCAAAATTACCATGTTTTGCTTCCATGGGCTAGAAATGTCAGTTTTGGTCAATATCACAATTTTTTGGCTTACAAGGGCCGGAAGTGTAGTTTTTGGTCAAAATGACCATTTTTTTGCTTCCAAGGGCGGCAGTGTCGTTTTGGGTCTAAATGACCATTTTTGGCTTCCAAGGGCCAGAAGTGTAATTTTTGGTCAAAATGACAATTTTCTGGCTTACAAGGGCCAGGAGTGTCATTTTTGGTCAGAATTACCATTTTTGGCTTACAGGAGTCGGGAGTGTGGTTTTTGGTCAAAATTACCATTTTTTGTCTCAAAGGGAGTGTCATTTTTGGTAAAAATTACAATTTTCTGTTTCAAAGGGCTGGGACTGTCGTTATTGGTCAAAATGACCACTTTTGGTCTCAAAAGGCCGGAAGTGTAGTTTTGGGTCAAAATGACCATTTTTTGGCTTACAAGGGCCTGAAGTGTAGTTTTTGGTCAAAATGACCTTTTTTTTGCTTCCAAGGGCGGCAGTGTCGTTTTGGGTCTAAATGACCATTTTTGGCTTCCAAGGGCCAGTAGTGTAATTTCTGGTCAAAATGACCATTTTCTGGCTTACAAGGGCCAGTAGTGTCATTTTTGGTCAAAATTACCATTTTTGGCTTACAGGAGCCGGGAGTGTGGTTTTTGGTCAAAATTACCATTTTTTGTCTCAAAGCGAGTGTCATTTTTGGTAAAAATTACAATTTTCTGTTTCAAAGGGCCGGGACTGTCGTTATTGGTCAAAATGACCATTATTGGTCTCAAAAGGCCGGAAGTGTCGTTTTGGGTCAAAATGACCATTTTTGGTCTCAAAAGGCCGGAAGTGTCGTTTTGTGTCAAAATTACCATTTTTGGCTTACAAGGGCCAGAGAGTGAAGTTTTTGGTCAAAATTACCATTTTTGGACTCAAAGGGCAGGAAGTGCCGTTTTTTTCAAAATGACCACTTTTGGCTTCCAAGAGCCGGGAGTGTTGTTTTTGGTCAAAATTACCATTTTTGCTCCCAAGGGCTAGGAGTGTCGTTTTTTGTCAAAATACAATTTTTGGCTTACAAGGGCCGGCGGTGTCGTTTTGGGTCAAAATGACCATTTTTTGGCTTACAAGGGCCAGGAGTGTCATTTTTGGTCAAAATTACCATTTTTGGCTTACAGGAGTCGGGAGTGTGGTTTTTGGTCAAAATTACCATTTTTTGTCTCAAAGGGCCGGGACTGTCCTTATTGGTCAAAATGACCATTTTTGGTCTCAAAAGGCCGGAAGTGTCGTTTTGGGTCAAAATGACCATTTTTTATCTTTCAAGGGCCAGAAGTGTAGTTTTTGGTCAAAATTACAATTTTTTGCTTCCAATAGCCGTGGTGTCGTTTTTGGTCAAAATGGCCATTTTTGGCTTCCAAGAGCTGGAAGTGTCGTTTTTGATCAAAATTACCATTTTTTGCTTCCATGGGCTAGGAGTGTCAGTTTTGGTCAAAATTAAAATTTTTTGGCTTACAAGGGCCAGAAGTGTAATTTTTGGTCAAAATTACCATTTTTTTCTTCCAAGGACGGCAGTGTCGTTTTGGGTCAAAATTACAATTTTTGGCTTACAAGGGCCAGGAGTGTCATTTTTGGTCAAAATTACCATTTTTGGCTGACAGGAGTCGGGAGTGTGGTTTTTGGTCAAAATGGCCATTTTTGGCTTCCAAGAGCCAGAAGTGTCGTTTTTTGGTCAAAATTATCATTTTTTGCTTCCATGGGCAAGGAGTGTCAGTTTTGGTCAAAATTACAATTTTTTGGCTTACAAGGGCCAGAAGTGTAGTTTTTGGTCAAAATTATAATTTTTTGCTTCCAAGGGCCGCGAGTGTCGTTTTGGGACAAAATTACCATTTTTGGCTTTCAAGGGCCAAGAGTGTAGTTTTTGGTTAAAATTACCATTTTTTGCTTCCAGGAGCCGGGAGTGTCATTTTTGGTCAAAATTGCCATTTTTAGCTTCCAAGATTTGGGAGTGTCGTTTTTGGTCAAAATGGCCATTTTTGGCTTCCAAGAGCCAGGAGTGTCGTTTTTGGTCAAAATTACCATTTTTTGGCTTACAAGGGCCGGAAGTGTAGTTTTTGGTCAAAATTACCTTTTTTTTGCTTCCAAGGGCGGCAGTGTCGTTTTGGGTCTAAATGACCATTTTTGGCTTCCAAGGGCCAGTAGTGTAATTTCTGGTCAAAATGACCATTTTCTGGCTTACAAGGGCCAGTAGTGTCATTTTTGGTCAAAATTACCATTTTTGGCTTACAGGAGTCGGGAGTGTGGTTTTTGGTCAAAATTACCATTTTTTGTCTCAAAGCGAGTGTCATTTTTGGTAAAAATTACAATTTTCTGTTTCAAAGGGCCGGGACTGTCGTTATTGGTCAAAATGACCATTATTGGTCTCAAAAGGCCGGAAGTGTCGTTTTGGGTCAAAATGACCATTTTTGGTCTCAAAAGGCCGGAAGTGTCGTTTTGTGTCAAAATTACAATTTTTGGCTTACAAGGGCCAGAGAGTGAAGTTTTTGGTCAAAATTACCATTTTTGGACTCAAAGGGCAGGAAGTGCCGTTTTTTTCAAAATGACCACTTTTGGCTTCCAAGAGCCGGGAGTGTTGTTTTTGGTCAAAATTACCATTTTTGCTCCCAAGGGCTAGGAGTGTCGTTTTTTGTCAAAATACAATTTTTGGCTTACAAGGGCCGGCGGTGTCGTTTTGGGTCAAAATGACCATTTTTTGGCTTACAAGGGCCAGGAGTGTCATTTTTGGTCAAAATTACCATTTTTGGCTTACAGGAGTCGGGAGTGTGGTTTTTGGTCAAAATTACCATTTTTTGTCTCAAAGGGCCGGGACTGTCCTTATTGGTCAAAATGACCATTTTTGGTCTCAAAAGGCCCGAAGTGTCGTTTTGGGTCAAAATGACCATTTTTTATCTTACAAGGGCCAGAAGTGTAGTTTTTGGTCAAAATTACAATTTTTTGCTTCCAATAGCTGTGGTGTCGTTTTTGGTCAAAATGGCCATTTTTGGCTTCCAAGAGCTGGAAGTGTCGTTTTTGATCAAAATTACCATTTTTTGCTTCCATGGGCTAGGAGTGTCAGTTTTGGTCAAAATTAAAATTTTTTGGCTTACAAGGGCCAGAAGTGTAATTTTTGGTCAAAATTACCATTTTTTTCTTCCAAGGACGGCAGTGTCGTTTTGGGTCAAAATTACAATTTTTGGCTTACAAGGGCCAGGAGTGTCATTTTTGGTCAAAATTACCATTTTTGGCTGACAGGAGTCGGGAGTGTGGTTTTTGGTCAAAATGGCCATTTTTGGCTTCCAAGAGCCAGAAGTGTCGTTTTTTGGTCAAAATTATCATTTTTTGCTTCCATGGGCAAGGAGTGTCAGTTTTGGTCAAAATTACAATTTTTTGGCTTACAAGGGCCAGAAGTGTAGTTTTTGGTCAAAATTATAATTTTTTGCTTCCAAGGGCCGCGAGTGTCGTTTTGGGTCAAAATTACAATTTTTGGCTTCAAAGGGCCAGAAGTGTAATTTTTGGTCAAAATTACCATTTTTGGACTCAAAGGGCAGGAAGTGCCGTTTTTTTCAAAATGACCACTTTTGGCTTCCAAGAGCCGGGAGTGTTGTTTTTGGTCAAAATTACCATTTTTGCTCCCAAGGGCTAGGAGTGTCGTTTTGGGTCGAAATGACCATTTTTTGGCTTACAAGGGCCAGGAGTGTCATTTTTGGTCAAAATTACCATTTTTGGCTTACAGGAGTCGGGAGTGTGGTTTTTGGTCAAAATTACCATTTTTTGTCTCAAAGGGAGTGTCGGTTTTGGTAAAAATTACCATTTTCTGTTTCAAAGGGCCGGAACTGTCCTTATTGGTCAAACTGACCATTTTTGGTCTCAAAAGGCCGGAAGTGTCGTTTTGGGTCAAAATGACCATTTTTTATCTTACAAGGGCCAGAAGTGTAGTTTTTGGTCAAAATTACAATTTTTTGCTTCCAAGGGCCGCGAGTGTCGTTTTGGGACAAAATGACAATTTTTGGCTTCCAAGGGCCAGGAGTGTAGTTTTCGGTCAAAATTACCATTTTTTTCTTCCAATAGCCGGGGGGTCGTTTTTGGTCAAAATGGCCATTTTTGGCTTCCAAGAGCTGGAAGTGTCGTTTTTGATCAAAATTACCATTTTTTGCTTCCATGGGCTAGGAGTGTCAGTTTTGGTCAAAATTAAAATTTTTTGGCTTACAAGGGCCAGAAGTGTAATTTTTGGTCAAAATTACCATTTTTTTCTTCCAAGGGCGGCAGTGTCGTTTTGGGTCAAAATTACAATTTTTGGCTTACAAGGGCCAGGAGTGTCATTTTTGGTCAAAATTACCATTTTTGGCTGACAGGAGTCGGGAGTGTGGTTTTTGGTCAAAATGGCCATTTTTGGCTTCCAAGGGCTAGGAGTGTCAGTTTTGGTCAAAATTACAATTTTTTGCTTCCATGGGCTAGGAGTGTCAGTCTTGGTCAAAATTACAATTTTTTGGCTTACAAGGGCCAGAAGTGTAGTTTTTGGTCAAAATTACAATTTTTTGCTTCCAAGGGCCGCGAGTGTCGTTTTGGGACAAAATGACCATTTTTGGCTTTCAAGGGCCAAGAGTGTAGTTTTTGGTTAAAATTACCATTTTATGCTTCCAGGAGCCGGGAGTGTCATTTTTGGTCAAAATTGCCATTTTTGGCTTCCAAGATTTGGGAGTGTCGTTTTTGGTCAAAATGGCCATTTTTGGCTTCCAAGAGCCGGGAGTTTCGTTTTTGGTCAAAATTACCATTTTTTGGCTTACAAGGGCCGGAAGTGTAGTTTTTGGTCAAAATGACAATTTTTTTGCTACCAAGGGCGGCAGTGTCGTTTTGGGTCTAAATGACCATTTTTGGCTTCCAAGGGCCAGTAGTGTAATTTTTGGTCAAAATGACCATTTTCTGGCTTACAGGAGTCGGGAGTGTGGTTTTTGGTCAAAATTACCATTTTTTGTCTAAAAGGGAGTGTCATTTTTGGTAAAAATTACAATTTTCTGTTTCAAAGGGCCGGGACGGTCGTTATTGGTCAAAATTACCATTTTTTGTTTCAAAGGGCCGGGACTGTCGTTATTGGTCAAAATTACCATTTTTGGTCTCAAAAGGCCGGAAGTGTGGTTTTTGGTCAAAATGACCATTTTTGGCTTACAAGGGCCAGAGAGTGTAGTTTTTGGTCAAAATTACCATTTTTGGTCTCAAAGGGCAGGAAGAGTCGTTTTTGTCAAAATGACCACTTTTGGCTTCCAAAGGCTGGAAGTTTCGTTTTTGGTCAAAATGACCACTTTTATTCTAAAGGGCTGGGATTGTCGTTTTTGGTCAAAATGACCATTTTTTGCTCCCAAGGGCTAGGAGTGTTGTTTTTGGTCAAAATAAAATCTTTTGGCTTACAAGGGCCGGCAGTGTCGTTTTGGGTCAAAATTACCATTGTTGCCTTCCAAGGGCTGGGAGTGTTGTTTTTGGTCAAAATGACCATTTTTTGGTCTGAATGGGATGCGAGTTCTGTTTTTGGTCAAAAGACCATTTTTTTGCTTACGAGGGCTAGGAGTGTAGTTTTTGGTCAAAATGACAATTTTTTGGCTTACAAGGGCCAGAAGTGTAGTTTTTGGTCAAAATTACAATTTTTTGCTTCCAAGGGCCGCGAGTGTCGTTTCGGGACAAAATGACCATTTTTGGCTTCCAAGGGCCAGGAGTGTAGTTTTTGGTCAAAATTACCTTTTTTTGCTTCCAGGAGCCGGGAGTGTCGTTTTTGGTCAAAATTGCCATTTTTGGTCTCAAAAGGCCGGAAGTGTCGTTTTGGGTCAAAATGACCATTTTTGGTCTCAAAAGGCCGGAAGTGTCTTTTGGGTCAAAATTACCATTTTTGGTCTCAAAAGGCCGGAAGTGTCGTTTTGGGTCAAAATGACCATTTTTGGCTTACAAGGACCAGAGAGTGCAGTTTTTGGTCAAAATTACCATTTTTGGTCTGAAAGGGCAGGAAGTGCCGTTTTTTTCAAAATGACCACTTTTGGCTTCCAAGAGCCGGGAGTGTTGTTTTTGGTCAAAATTACCATTTTTTGCTCCCAAGGGCTAGGAGTGTCGTTTTTTGTCAAAATACAATTTTTGGCTTACAAGGGCCGGCGGTGTCGTTTTGGGTCAAAATGACCATTTTTTGGCTTACAAGGGCCAGGAGTGTCATTTTTGGTCAAAATTACCATTTTTGGCTTACAGGAGTCGGGAGTGTGGTTTTTGGTCAAAATTACCATTTTTTGTCTCAAAGGGAGTGTCGGTTTTGGTAAAAATTACCATTTTCTGTTTCAAAGGGCTGGGACTGTCGTTTTTGGTCAAAATGACCATTTTTGGTCTCAAAAGGCCGGAAGTGTCGTTTTGGGTCAAAATGACCATTTTTTATCTTACAAGGGCCGCGAGTGTCGTTTTGGGACAAAATGACAATTTTTGGCTTCCAAGGGCCAGGAGTGTAGTTTTTGGTCAAAATTACCATTTTTTGCTTCCAATAGCCGGGGTGTAGTTTTTGGTCAAAATTACCATTTTTTGGCTTACAAGGGCCGGAAGTGTAGTTTTTGGTCAAAATGACAATTTTTTGCTTCCAAAGGCGGCAGTGTCGTTTTGGGTCTAAATGACCATTTTTGGCTTCCAAGGGCCAGTAGTGTAATTTTTGGTCAAAATGACCATTTTCTGGCTTACAAGGGCCAGTAGTGTCATTTTTGGTCAAAATTACCATTTTTGGCTTACGGGAGTCGGGAGTGTGGTTTTTGGTCAAAATTACCATTTTTTGTCTCAAAGGGAGTGTTATTTTTGGTAAAAATTACAATTTTCTGTTTCAAAGGGCCGGGACTGTCGTTATTGGTCAAAATGACCATTATTGGTCTCAAAAGGCCGGAAGTGTCGTTTTGGGTCAAAATGACCATTTTTGGTCTCAAAAGGCCGGAAGTGTCGTTTTGGGTCAAAATTACTATTTTTGGCTTACAAGGGCCAGAGAGTGTAGTTTTTGGTCAAAATTACCATTTTTGGTCTCAAAGGGCAGGAAATTTCGTTTTTTTCAAAATGACCAATTTTGGCTTCCAAGAGCCGGGAGTGATGTTTTTGGTCAAAATTACTATTTTTTGGCTTACAAGGGCCGGAAGTGTAGTTTTTGGTCAAAATGACAATTTTTTTGCTACCAAGGGCGGCAGTGTCGTTTTGGGTCTAAATGACCATTTTTGGCTTCCAAGGGCCAGTAGTGTAATTTTTGGTCAAAATGACCATTTTCTGGCTTACAAGGGCCAGTAGTGTCATTTTTGGTCAAAATTACCATTTTTGGCTTACGGGAGTCGGGAGTGTGGTTTTTGGTCAAAATTACCATTTTTTGTCTCAAAGGGAGTGTTATTTTTGGTAAAAATTACAATTTTCTGTTTCAAAGGGCCGGGACTGTCGTTATTGGTCAAAATGACCATTATTGGTCTCAAAAGGCCGGAAGTGTCGTTTTGGGTCAAAATGACCATTTTTGGTCTCAAAAGGCCGGAAGTGTCGTTTTGGGTCAAAATGACCATTTTTGGCTTACAAGGACCAGAGAGTGCAGTTTTTGGTCAAAATTACCATTTTTGGTCTGAAAGGGCAGGAAGTGCCGTTTTTTTCAAAATGACCACTTTTGGCTTCCAAGAGCCGGGAGTGTTGTTTTTGGTCAAAATTACCATTTTTTGCTCCCAAGGGCTAGGAGTGTCGTTTTTTGTCAAAATACAATTTTTGGCTTACAAGGGCCGGCGGTGTCGTTTTGGGTCAAAATGACCATTTTTTGGCTTACAAGGGCCAGGAGTGTCATTTTTGGTCAAAATTACCATTTTTGGCTTACAGGAGTCGGGAGTGTGGTTTTTGGTCAAAATTACCATTTTTTGTCTCAAAGGGAGTGTCGGTTTTGGTAAAAATTACCATTTTCTGTTTCAAAGGGCTGGGACTGTCGTTTTTGGTCAAAATGACCATTTTTGGTCTCAAAAGGCCGGAAGTGTCGTTTTGGGTCAAAATGACCATTTTTTATCTTACAAGGGCCGCGAGTGTCGTTTTGGGACAAAATGACAATTTTTGGCTTCCAAGGGCCAGGAGTGTAGTTTTTGGTCAAAATTACCATTTTTTGCTTCCAATAGCCGGGGTGTCGTTTTTGGTCAAAATTACCATTTTTTGGCTTACAAGGGCCGGAAGTGTAGTTTTTGGTCAAAATGACAATTTTTTGCTTCCAAGGGCGGCAGTGTCGTTTTGGGTCTAAATGACCATTTTTTGCTTCCAAGGGCCAGTAGTGTAATTTTTGGTCAAAATGACCATTTTCTGGCTTACAAGGGCCAGTAGTGTCATTTTTGGTCAAAATTACCATTTTTGGCTTACGGGAGTCGGGAGTGTGGTTTTTGGTCAAAATTACCATTTTTTGTCTCAAAGGGAGTGTTATTTTTGGTAAAAATTACAATTTTCTGTTTCAAAGGGCCGGGACTGTCGTTATTGGTCAAAATGACCATTATTGGTCTCAAAAGGCCGGAAGTGTCGTTTTGGGTCAAAATGACCATTTTTGGTCTCAAAAGGCCGGAAGTGTCGTTTTGGGTCAAAATTACTATTTTTGGCTTACAAGGGCCAGAGAGTGTAGTTTTTGGTCAAAATTACCATTTTTGGTCTCAAAGGGCAGGAAATTTCGTTTTTTTCAAAATGACCAATTTTGGCTTCCAAGAGCCGGGAGTGATGTTTTTGGTCAAAATTACTATTTTTTGGCTTACAAGGGCCGGAAGTGTAGTTTTTGGTCAAAATGACAATTTTTTTGCTACCAAGGGCGGCAGTGTCGTTTTGGGTCTAAATGACCATTTTTGGCTTCCAAGGGCCAGTAGTGTAATTTTTGGTCAAAATGACCATTTTCTGGCTTATAGGAGTAGGGAGTGTGGTTTTTGGTCAAAATTACCATTTTTTGTCTCAAAGGGAGTGTCATTTTTGGTAAAAATTACAATTTTCTGTTTCAAAGGGCCGGGACGGTCGTTATTGGTCAAAATTACCATTTTTTGTTTCAAAGGGCCGGGACTGTCGTTATTGGTCAAAATTACCATTTTTGGTCTCAAAAGGCCGGAAGTGTGGTTTTTGGTCAAAATGACCATTTTTGGCTTACAAGGGCCAGAGAGTGTAGTTTTTGGTCAAAATTACCATTTTTGGTCTCAAAGGGCAGGAAGAGTCGTTTTTGTCAAAATGACCACTTTTGGCTTCCAAAGGCTGGAAGTTTCGTTTTTGGTCAAAATGACCACTTTTATTCTAAAGGGCTGGGATTGTCGTTTTTGGTCAAAATTACCATTTTTTGCTCCCAAGGGCTAGGAGTGTTGTTTTTGGTCAAAATACAATCTTTTGGCTTACAAGGGCCGGCAGTGTCGTTTTGGGTCAAAATTACCATTGTTGCCTTCCAAGGGCTGGGAGTGTTGTTTTTGGTCAAAATGACCATTTTTTGGTCTGAATGGGATGCGAGTTTCGTTTTTGGTCAAAAAGACCATTTTTTGCTTACGAGGGCTAGGAGTGTAGTTTTTGGTCAAAATGACAATTTTTTGGCTTACAAGGGCCAGAAGTGTAGTTTTTGGTCAAAATTACAATTTTTTGCTTCCAAGGGCCGCGAGTGTCGTTTCGGGACAAAATGACCATTTTTGGCTTCCAAGGGCCAGGGGTGTAGTTTTTGGTCAAAATTACCTTTTTTTGCTTCCAGGAGCCGGGAGTGTCGTTTTTGGTCAAAATTGCCATTTTTGGTCTCAAAAGGCCGGAAGTGTCGTTTTAGGTCAAAATGACAATTTTTGGTCTCAAAAGGCCGGAAGTGTCTTTTGGGTCAAAATTACCATTTTTGGTCTCAAAAGGCCGGAAGTGTCGTTTTGGGTCAAAATGACCATTTTTGGCTTACAAGGGCCAGAGAGTGCAGTTTTTGGTCAAAATTACCATTTTTGGACTCAAAGGGCAGGAAGTGCCGTTTTTTTCAAAATGACCACTTTTGGCTTCCAAGAGTCGGGAGTGTTGTTTTTGGTCAAAATTACCATTTTTTGCTCCCAAGGGCTAGGAGTGTCGTTTTTTGTCAAAATACAATTTTTGGCTTACAAGGGCCGGCGGTGTCGTTTTGGGTCAAAATGACCATTTTTTGGCTTACAAGGGCCAGGAGTGTCATTTTTGGTCAAAATTACCATTTTTGGCTTACAGGAGTCGGGAGTGTGGTTTTTGGTCAAAATTACCATTTTTTGTCTCAAAGGGAGTGTCGGTTTTGGTAAAAATTACCATTTTCTGTTTCAAAGGGCTGGGACTGTCGTTTTTGGTCAAAATTACCATTTTTGGTCTCAAAAGGCCGGAAGTGTCGTTTTGGGTCAAAATGACCATTTTTTATCTTACAAGGGCCAGAAGTGTAGTTTTTGGTC